>NC_080638.1:13830623-14073123 GCF_027579445.1 Ammospiza nelsoni
TCAAGATGTATTTTTAGGAGAGAAAATAATCTGTTGGTATATGCAAAAGTTCTGTGTGTGCAGTAAAAGAGCTACCCAGGCAAGTTTCATACCTAACATGCTACTGAAAGTATTGGAAAGCTACCTCTGGCTCATGACATCAGCCTTGTGAAATTTTGACTAAGAGGACTTAATGTTCAGATGCCACTGGCATCTCCCAGGAGCTTAATAGCTCAGATTTGGACTATGGAATAACTGTTCCTAATTTGTAGAGGAGCAAAGAAGGGTTTCTGATGGGTTACTGCCTACTTGGGTGGAAGCATGTGAAAGCTATTGCTTTCTCAAAACAACTAAGGAAAATGCCAGCTTTGGGTTAGAGCTCCAGCATCAAGGAAAGCTTATGGATGTATTTCAGACTCCTGAAAAATCAACATTTAAATCAGAAATGTTGATACAGCCTTGCCTGAAATAATGTAATTTGTTGTTACAGTTCAGACTGGTGTTGTGAAGACACCTGAACTTATGGTCATCTGTACCTTGCATGGATTTTAGTCATCAGAAAATGAATGTCATTGGCCAAACTTTCAGCTCTTAGCAATAAAAATTACACAGTGGAGAGGAGTTATAGACATTCCAGAAGTGCACTGTTTATGGGTCGATTCAGGTTTGGAGATAGGCTTAGTTTGGTAACTGATAGAAAATTCATGCAAGAGCCTTACCTCACATAAATCAATAAGGCTTCCTTGATTGTAATGAGCTAATGCCAATTTATACCTCCTGAAGAGCTATTGCCCAGATTTACAGTGTAAGTATAATTACTATGACATAGATTTGCTGTGGTTCACTGAGCTGGCAACCAGCAAGGTTTATAGTATCGTGTCTTTTTGTTCTCACCTAAATTGCCTTTCTAGAGGGTGGCTGGAGTTAGAACCCAGACCAGAGTTTCCCTCCCAATCTGCTGTTTTGATGGTGTTATGTGTAAAGTAGAAATTCCTCCACACTCCTTGTGGAGTGTGTGGGCTCATCGTTACAGGCCCTGTGTGCTGTTGGCACAGCAGGGAAGGGCCATTCCAACGTGGTGCTTGGCACAGCAGGAACCTGCTGACTCCCCAGGACCTGCAGGAGACCCCATGCCTTTCAGTGGTGGCTGCTGCAATTTATATATTACTTTGTTGGAAGACACTGCTTGTCTTTGGCCACAAGCTTTCCTGGTCTCCAAAGCATCTCAGCACAGGTATCTCTGTGCCTGGCTAAAGGCTACCATTCAATTTCCATTATTTTTCCCATTTTCTGTTCATGATGTGTCTTCCCCAGCTGTTAATATCAGTAAAAAAATCAATCAAGAATTATTAGTAATAATTAAAGCATGAGTGGTCCATTATACTGGGTGGGCTTGGTCTCTCCAAGTATAAATTCTGCCCTCAGCTGTGCAAGTGCCCCTGGAGTTACTTGATGCAACCACTGTGATCTCTGGATGTAACTGAGAGCTGGATGTGGCCCCTGGCTCCAGGAGAGATATTCTTTTAAGATATTGTCAGATGCAGTAAAACTTCTGATTTTAAGTGGTTGAAATACCACATAACTCAGAGAAAATTGTGCAGGAAGGAAAAGAGCAGGACTGAGTCACTGAGGAAGCGTTTTGTGCTTGGAAAAGAGAGAAACTTGCTTCCAGGTGCTCTTTATGTCACAAATAAGAGGACAATAGTTTCAGCTCTAGCATCTAGCAGTCATTTCCCACAGTATAAATGCACCCTAACTTAGCATGGTTTCTGTGCTCCTGGGAGGCCATACACTAAATAATAAGGGTGCTCCAGGTCACAGCTGAGATGCAATTAACCCTCAGACTGAAGAAATACCTTCCCACCTGCAGGAAGGATTCCCTTTTTGAATAGCTTTCCATTAGTTTTCCTGTGGGAATTACACAATATTGGCAGTATTTCTGGAACTTATGTGACAGTCTTAGCCAGGGAGCAGCTTAGCTATAGGTCCTTAATACTTCTGTGGTGACAGAAATGCTGTGGGCTTTCAGTCAGGCTCTGTCTTCAGGCTATTGGCAAATTTTTTTGCCATTCTTCAACTGAGATTGCCTGTATTTAACAAGGGTTGCGTTTGTGTACATCTGAGTACATCTGAGATGGGATTTTGTTTGATATTTCCTTTTTATCCCATGGGTGACCTGTAAGCCTGAATATGGTGGTGTTTAAAGCTGACCAAAAATATTCAGATGTTTGAAAATCCACAAAAGAAATTTATTTTTATCTGAGCAATAATCTGATAGAGAAATTGAAATAGAGAAATTATAAGAGTCAGAGACTCTGAATAATCAAAGTCATATAGCTCGGGTCACTATGAAAAGTTTAGGAATTTGAAAATAGTCATTTATGGTGAAAAACAATTTAATTTTTTTTAAAATACTGTGCAGTTTTCACCCATTATTAACTTGATGTGTGTCTGAATTCCTCTGCCACTTTCTCACAGAATTGATTGCATGATTTCTGCTTCTCCTACAAGGTTTTTGGATAAATTGATATATCCAGACTGATGCTGTTTGGTATTCAATTACTTAAGTGTTCTTTCTTTCTTTTAGTTTTACATAACTGTTACTCTACTTTAAACCCACTTCTGCAGAGGGACGCACAATAAAATGAAGGGACATAGAATAAAAATGAAACAAAATGGGAAATATTATTGTAGAAGAAACTTGGTTAAGGACAGAATATCCTTTAAGCCTTAAGAAGTGTGGATGTTTGAGATGTCCAGCATGGAATAATCCCAGGGAGAAGAGCCTTGTTCACCTGGAGAATGGGTTTGGGATGATTGATATGGTTTACTTAAAATGGCTTGGTTTATTGATGCTCCTGAAATTTTTTGCATCTGGGCTGTGGAACATCAGAAGCCACTGGCTAAAGGAAGAGAGTGACTTAAGTTGGTTCTTGTGAAATGTTTAGAAGACATGGTCAGTGGGCTGAGTCACTGATAGACGAGAACAGGACTGCAGTGCCTTTGAAGTGCAGGTGCTGCAGAGGTAAAAGAGCCTTTGTGCGATCCAGTGCTCTGCACCTCCTGCTCTCCTGCCTCCCCTGCCCGTGGAGTATGACCTGTCTGGCTCTCTGGGACTGTGCCTTGATAAGTGCTGCTGTCACCCATAAGGACATGATAGGCAGTGCTGCCAGTGGCTCATGTTATCTGGGAGAAGCAAAAGCTGCAAGATCCTGTAGAACAAAAGGCAACAATATTGAGAGCAGTGAGATGTAGCTGCAGAGATGAGGAGAAAAGTGACAGCTGTAAAAGCATCACAGAGGCAGTCTGGCTCATCAGGGCTGTCATGGGTGTGCTTAGGAAGGGATTATTCCTAGTGACCAGTTCCCACTCTGTCAGATAATTCAAAAAATAAAAGTACTTAGAGGCATTAAAAAAAGTGTAGGGGATAGATATTTTAATCACATGAAAGTAAAAAATAAGTCTTAATTTTCTTAAGGGATCATGAGGCAGGTAGAGAAAATCATAAGTACTTATTCACTTTTGTACTGATTATTGAACGAACATCAAATTTGGGAAGTGGGGGGATTTGCACCAGATGATTTTCTAAGGTCCTTTTTGAACTAAATCCTTCTCTGATTACCATTTTTGATGAAAGTAAGAGGCAATGGACTCTTAAGGGATATTTTGGCCTGTAGACCCCCCTGCCATATCACACTACTGAGTCCATAATGTTAGTAAGAAAAAGAGCATTAGATCTCAGTATAGATGGAAAAAAACCCACCAAAATCAAACTCCATGCTTGGGTTGGATGAGACACCTTTTGCTGAGGGCTGGATGTTGTCAGGCCAGCACAGCTTGTAAGACATTGTAAGAAGATTTCTACAGTTTTCTCTCCTTTTCCTAGCGTAGTTGATGTGGGCCATGGACAGAGCTCATCTGCCTTGTCAGGATATGCTCTGTGGAGGGTGAGTTCACACTTCAGCTGTGAGAAGATAGGTCTCATAATCACAGCATGGAGATTTCTTTGTAAGGCAGTTCGGCACTCACGCAAAAATTATTGGGGGGAAAGAAAAAAATTAATGTATAAATTTTCCCTGGATTTAAAACTTGCATTTTGCACTGGCAGCAGATCTTCTCTCTGTTGCACAGATGGAGAGAGGGTCCAATTCGTCATGTATTCATTGAGGGTGGTAGGCTAAGAAATGTATGAAGGAATTAAGCTGGGAAATGTTGAATTCCTTCTTTTAGGAGGCTACAGCCAACCTTGTTACACTACTCTGTGACCCCTGGAGTAATGTTACCCCAAATGAAGCCAGTGGTTTCCTACTTTTTGCAAACTAGGCCAACAGATTCTTGAAGTGTTAAAACACTATTCATCTCTTCTTGAGTTAAAGCAGATTAAGAGAAGAAGGTTGGCTCTTTTCTACAATAAACCCACCAACCTGTCCTTGTCCAGAATTTATTTCAATAAAATGCTGTCTTCAAGAGAGGGTAATAAGAAGATTATTTTTGAAAAGTGAGAGGAAAAGAATATGAGCCTCAAACCCACTTTTGTTAGTGCTGCAGTGTGAATTTGTTGCAAGGTTAATAATAGAGTTGTCACTGTCAACAAAGGAAAGAGTCTGACAACAGATGAGAATTTTAAATGGGTTTGAGTTCTTTGCATAATTGTTATTTTAATTACCATGGTCAGGAAAGGCTTCAGAGGTTCCTCAAACACTGCTCATATCCAGATGAGTTTTACCAGAGCACCACTCACAAGCTTTCCTTTGAAAAGTCACTTTCTTGTTTTATCATGTTTACAAAAAACTGAAGTGAGAGTTAGCTATGAATCTTCTGTTATTTGAGTCGATGGCAGATGCTAGGAAGGCTTTGCTTTGTGATAGAGTTAAACTCTCTGGGACTGATTACAAAGAAATTCCATTAGCAATATTTAAATGCCATCCTTGAAAGGCACTCAATAATATGTGTGTTGGCGCTGATCAAGAATAGTACCTTTTAAAAATGAAAAAGTAATGTGACTGTTAGTTTAACATAAAAATGTCAAACTGTGGGCAGTCTCTTGTCAATTAAAGAATCTGGGCTATTCCTAATGGGAATAAGGATGAAGGGGCGGGGGGAGAAGTGGGTACTAAAAATTGCAGATGTGCAGAACTACTTAGAGATAATTTGTGCTGGCAAATAACACTGTCAGCCAGTTTGGAAGTAATACAGGCAGCTTGATATCTGTTCTTCCTGAGCCACCTTAGTGATTTCTTTTTCTTAGTATCTTCCTTAATAGCTAGCAAAGCTTTAACAGCAAGCAGGGCTATGGTAGTGGTGTGCTGAGTGGAGGTGGATTTGTCCAGATTTAAAGAATGTGCTTGCTAAAGTTCATAAAATGTATTAAAATGGCAAACCTGCTTGTTGCTGAACTGAGGGATAGCCCTGTGAGAAGGGAAGGAGGATTCTTTAAGCTTGGCAGGCTGGTGGAGCTGATGTCAGGTAGGAGTCAAGGGATGAGATTGTGCATCTTTGTAACCTGTCAGCTCTTGTTAAGAGTATGTCTCCATAAATAAAACACCACAGTCAAGTTTAAAACTTTGCCTCATCTGAAAGTAGCTTCCAAGGATACAAAAGTCTGGTAGAATTTCACTTGGAGGGAATGCCATACAGCAACTCTCTTTATTAGTTCACATGGGTCTGTTGCTCGCTTTTGGAAGGTCAGTGCCTGATTTTTTTATCTGAAATCAGTGTTATTTCCATTGTAATTCTACCACACGTTTCCTCAACCATCTTTAATCTATTTATTTAGTGTTCCCTCTTCCTTCGCACATTTCAAATCCCTCTCACTTTTTAGGGAGTTTCTAGGTATTTGCTCCAAAACTGTCCCACCTAAAATGAGGCTTGTGCAACAGCTGCTGCTGTGGTAGTATCCAGAACTGTCTTGTGATCTAAATGTCAATTGGAATGGAAGCATTAGCATTTCAAGAGTGTGGTGTGACCATGGTCATGCAGGTCTGTGGCAGGCCTTGAAGCTGAACATCCAATGTGTTGTCTGAGCCCGAAGATGTTCTTCTAAAACAAAATCTTTATATCTTAATGACAATTTCTGATTTTGTTTCTAAACAGCTGTCCAAACTGTAACAGATTTTCTTATTCTTCACCCTGGGATCTTTTATTTTATTCTTTCATTTTTTTCAAATTTCTTTAACAGCTACTTGCAAATTGCTTCTTATTTTTAACCCAATCACTTGGATCTTTCTCCTTTCCTTAATTTGTTACTCTTTGTGCCTTAATTTTTTTTGTTTTAATGACTCTTATCCCAGCTTCCTAACAGTATTTCATCCATAGGTTTGATGGCTTTTCATGTCAGTTTAATATTTTGTCGTCCCTCAGGGCCACAAGTCCTGGCTCACCATTTTTGACATTGCTAATTGTTATACTTCATTTTATTGCTCTGTCCTTCTATTATCCTTTCCCGATATTTTGCTCAAAGTGCTATATAAATGACTAAGATATAGTGTTATGGGCCAACTGTAAAGTAAATTAATGGACAATCTTGCTGTGAGGCCAAAACCTGGGCTCCTCAAGAACTGTGCTGCAGAAGGCAGCTGAATTTGAGCTAATTTGAGCTCTGGTTTCTCTTAGCACCACTGCTATCAGAATTTCTTAGTGTTAATCCCCAATATTTTTTCTTTACATTGTTGCATACGAGCATGTCTATTCCCTAAAAATGCAGGAGGTGGCATGAATCTTGTGTCTTTAAAGGAGCTATGGGTATTCCAATGACATTTTCCCAGTATCTGAAGGTTGTTAGAGCAGAGGTTGCAAAGTGAGGAGAGGATGGAGCATGAGCAGACACAGGGCAGGCAGAGGTGGTGCACATCTCTCTGGCAGACTGGGCTTTTACCCAAGCCTAAGACAATTTTCTAATTTTTGCAAAGCCCATGTAATCAGTAAAATGAGAGTTTTTCACATAGTTGAAACTTTGGACAGCTTTTAAGGGAACCAAAATGTACCTTGTTAATTTGACATAGGAATGTGTGAGCCTTTAATTAGGGACTCTCTAATAAGAGCAGCAGCAGACTTCCCCCAGTGTAAATGCTGTGAAGGAAACTTGTTCTGAGTTTGATGAGTGCCCTTTTTTTTTCCTTATTACATTTTGCCTTTAAAGAGGGAATAAGTGTGTTTATTAAGGTGGTTGTATTTACCCTTAATGCAATGCATTAAGCATCTATTTATTTCTAAGAAGTTTGCTGTAGCAGAGAGTGTGCTTGTAGGAGAGCAGAGCTATTGATTAGACAGTGTCTGAGGCACTTTACTGTCATTACAGTGGGAGCAGGTTTGATGTGGTGGACTCTGTTTCTACAAGCACTGTGCTATGTGTGCATATCTTGTCCACTGCATGTTTAATGGTTGCTGTTGGAAGTGATTATTGCTTTTGCATGGCATTGGTATTGGTTGAATGGTGGTGCTTCCTCTTCCTTTCCATCTGTTCTGCCAATGGTAATAATTAGCCAGCTCTGATTTGACTTTTATTTAATATTGATCTCTCATGTATCATAAATGGAGTCTCAGTATCTGCATGAAATGATGCTCCTGGAAGATCTGAAATTTATTGTAAACAGCTTTTAAACAAGAAAAAAATAATCTTTCAGCACAGACTTTCCAGAAACATTTAGGAAGAAAGGGTTGAGATATCTGGACATGAATCCATGACTTGAGGGACTTTTGTAATTCTTTTGTCTGGGATGTGGCACATATATAAAGGCCTATCTACAATTTGTGTGTGTTACAGATTGTAGTGAGAGTACTGTTCAACAATCTGTCTTCTTTCTTAAAATTTGATTTATGTTTTTGAGAAATGTGAAATAAACTTTTTTTTCATGAACAATGAAGTATTTCCTGTATGTCAAACACTGATTTGCTGCTTCTTAACAAACTGAATGTTTTAGCTGTGTAGTATGAGGGCTTTCTTTGTTTTTTCTATTTACCTTTTTTTTTCCATTGCTTTTTTTTCCTTTTTGCCTTTGTTTGTGTTAGCTTGGGTTTCTTTGTTTTTTTTTTTGTTTTGCTTTTGTTTGGGTTTTTGTTGTTTGTTTTCAGTTTTTTGTTTTTTTAGAGATAAAGTTTGCATTGTTCGCTTTGGAAACCAGGGGCTCTTGAGTTCATTTTTGGGAGACTTCTGCTTCCTTTCCCTTCTTGCCCTGGGCACTGAAAGAACAGCAATGGCAAAACCTGTGTTATTCATAAGCATGAGAAGAAATGAGTTGGAGAGGTGGGGAAATCAGAAATTCAACACTGATTTCCATATGTAGGAAACTTATTTCTCCTTCCTTGTACTGATCTGCAGAATCAACATCAGAAAATTACACTATGTCTCTTGTCTTTAAGAACCCTCACCTCAGTTTTGAGACAAGTCTGGGTCATTTTGAACAGTAGGGTGTCCTTAAATTCTTGTTGATAGTCTTAGCAATGCTAGACCTTGGGAACATTTGTAGACAGCAACAGCAAAAAGGCTCTTCAAAACCTAGAAATAAGAGCTTTGGGCAGCTTTCTCTAAATTAGAAAATATAGGGGAGGTTTGAAATGTAAACTGTTTCCTTTTCAATCCTTTATTTGCAAGACACCTGTAGATTTCTGTCCTGGGAAGGTACTTTGCAACTGCTGTAGCAGAACTGAGGCTTCCTGCAAAATCAAGGCTGATCATAGAATCAGGGTTGTTCTTCTGAAAAAGCCTTTAAGTTTCTGTTGCAGAAAGATAAACACATTTGTTTTGTTCTTCAGGGAGTGGAAAATAAGTGTTTTTGAAGTCAGGAACATTTTAATTAACAGACAAAGTAGATTTACACTAGACATATTAATCTGGGTGGATGTTTATTCTCAGCTCTAAGTATTTCCTGCAAATTTTTATCCAAGGAACCTAAAAATTCTTTGGTTGGAATTTCAGAATGTAATGGTGGGTGCACAGTGGTTACTGCCTGGGTTTCCAACATGTCAATGGAAGAAGTGTGAAAGAGGTACTGGAAAATAAAGCAATGAAAAAAACAGAGTCTGGGGAAAAGTGAACTGTGCCTTGTCATTTTAATAACCAGTGCCACATGTTGAAGCAGTGGAAGAGGATGCAACTGCCCAGTAAGCCCAAGGACAGACTCAAGACTTGATTTTTTCCCTTCTGAAACTCATTCTTTAACCATGTAAAATTGTCTGCCTTGGACTGAATGTTACTTTAAACCAAACTGACTATTTCAGTATGCCTGGGGAATGTAGTAACTAGAAGCAGAATGTAATGACTACCAATAGCTATTCTCAGCATTTGCATCCCTGTTGTATTTGGATCTTCATAGTACTAAAAAAGCTAGTTAATCAAGAAATGGCATGCAAGAGACTGGACAACAAAAAGTGGTCTTAGCCTTGATATATCTTTTTGATGATTACCATTATTCTTTCCTTCTTTCTCTTGCTGTGGAAATTGTATTTATTCAAAGTGTTAGGGCTCCTTCTCCTCTGTTGATCTTGGGCACCAGGGTAAGGCCAGGCAATTGTGCCACTGCCATGGTGAAGAGGGCAGGGACAGCTGCTTCCTTCAAGCAGGTGTGGCCATTTCCTTGGAAAATGCAGGGAACTGGGGAATTATGTCTGCCAGCTTTCTCACCAGAACTCTTCACCATTCCCCAAATGATTTTATCGCCCCATTCCTTGATTTAGCCAACCTGCCATCAGCAGAGGGACCAAAACAAGTAGGAAAGGCTGTTCCATTTTATATAATCTTTGTAAACTGAAATATCTTTAAGGACTTTTTCCTTGCTTCACAGGCATGTCTGCACCTATGAATGTTGGGGATTTTTTGGTAGCAAAATTCCAAGTTGTGGATGTCTCTGACCAGAGGGGGTGTGGTGTGTGGAAACCCAGTCCTGGGAGGGTACCTCAGCTTAGGTTGTTACTGTGCTTAAACACATAGTTAAACTACTAAAATTGAGAATGCTTACACATGGATTTGCTCCAGTAACATCCCTTCAACTCTCATTTGCTTGTTTGCTCTTTCTGTGTCTGGCTGGACTGGAGCCCTCCTGTAGCTCCTGTTTCTCTCCTCACTCTTTCCCCCACAGGCTGGTGGTCATTTGCCCAGGATGGAGTTGCTGCTGAAACCTTTGAGTGGTCTCCTTTCTGCTAGTTACTCCCCCATTCCATCACCAAATGTACCCCCAGGGCCAATATTTTTACTTTTTGGTTGGAAAACCCTGTTTTGAGGGCCTGGCAGCTGCTTCCTGGACTGTCTGAGGGGTCTGGCCTGCTCTGGAAGGCTCTGTGGAGACACATGAGCTGTTGGTGCCCTGGGGAGGGCACCTTGGGCACACCATGTGGGTGACAGCCCTTCTGCAGCCACTCAAAAGGTGACAGGTGCTGGAAACAGCCTGGTTTGGGATGGAATATGTGTTCTGAGGGGGCAGGGATTTGGCTTTGAGGCCCTTGTGCTGCTGTAGGAGCAGGGTGTGATGACAGTGGGGCTGCCTGCTAGCAGGGCAGGGATGGGGGTGAGGGGCCAGGCTGGGCACTGAGCTGTGCCAGGAGGAGAAGAGATCTGTTTGGGAACACAAATCTCTGCTCCCTGGCTATGGTATGCCTGTGATGAGGGGTGCTGGGTTATCCCAGGAAAGGGGAGAAATCTCCCGAGGACAGTCCCACACCAGTGCTGCGATTGAAACGCCCTCCAGCTCACCAAGTCTGGCTGATACTTTGTCACTAGATGGCCTATCCTTGCCATTTCTTAGATTAACTTTTTCCTTACTGATTTTTCTAAAATGTTAAGCTTCTTGCCTTTTCTTTTTCTCTTTTACTATCATGTTTTTGAACTGCTTTACTGCTTTTTGAACATGGAACTACTTCTCTATCTTGGGCCCAAGGTAAATGGCAGCAAGTGCCACACTGTAGGTCAGGCAGCAGGCAAGGGAAAGACTTTCTCCTGGCAGAATTGTATTTTGTTCCATGGGGAGACAACATTTCTTTGCAAAACACTCCTCTGACTTTAAAATAATACATAATAACTATAAAATTACCAAATGTCAGGTAAACAAAAAGTTATTAAGAATGACCTTATTAGTTCTATCTGCAATTCGCAGAGCGAGGTAATTGTCAAGCCTCACTGTTATTAGGTTGAAATAATAGTTTTGGGACCATCAACATTAAAATTTCATTATGATGGGACAAAAAGGCTCATGTATAATCAATAGTAAGAATCCATTATTATTGACTTGGAATGAATGAAGCATGAACACATTTGTGCAGATATGAACAGTTAGCAATCTTTTGAATAATAAAGAATTAACACTACATGGATAATGCCATTCTGGGAATTGGACTCAAACTCAAATTGGTACATGCCTCTTTGTTATAAAGTCAGAGCCACCTCCCTGGGTAACTTCCATTAAGCATTTTCTCAAAATACTCACTGTTTGCAGTTTTGTATTCCTCAGCTCTGGTTCATGAGAGAGGTGGGCATGCAGGCCAGGGTTGTGTTGGAGCATGCTCTGCTTGCTGTGTTTGGGGATCCTGCTGGGAACAGCACTGCTTTGGGACACAGCACAGCTGGCACAGGTGGCTGGGAGCAGGTTGGAAGGGTGCAGTTGCTTTCTGCCATCATGAGCCTGGCAGAGCCATTTCAAAGAGACTGTGTTGCTGCTTGCATCTCAAGCACGAGGCTGAAACAGGTGAGGGATGGTGAATGCAGAATAGAGAAGTACAGAGCCTGTGCAAAGTGCTGGGGATGTGGCCAAAGCTGTGGCTGGGATGTATAGCTGAGACAAGATGTTCCCAGCATGTTCTGTTCTGTCTCTGAGGGATATGTCACACTGGCACTATTGCTGGGCTCTTTTTTTGCACTGATGAGGTGAACTCAAAATGCACTTCATTATGTGCTAAATCTGATGCATTTCAATTTTTTTCAGCATGACTTTGAATTTCTGCATGCTAAGTGCCTTTTAAAGGTGTTATTTAAGGGTATTGTAACCCTCTTCCATACTAACAGCTGCCTCAGCGCAGTGCTCTGGCTGTGGTTTACCGGCACCCTCATGCTGGCTCCCAGCTGCTCTGACATCCAAGATACTCTGAATCTCCATTGAATTAGAGTACATTTTTACAGGGAAAAGGTTTGGGTTGCTCCAAACCTGCCTCTGCTGGGGAAGGTCACCAGCCTTCTGGTGAAGGTCACTGCCTCTGCAGTGGAGAAGGTCAAATTTGGTCCCCAAACTATTATTTCAACATAATAACTTGAGTATTATGGGTGTCCCCCAGTGCTCCTACTTCCACATCTTTTAAATTCCCAAAGATGGAGGAGATTCTGACCTACAAGGGAGATTCTGACCTTCTGCTCCAAGTATCAGATGTGCAATCATAGAAGCACTCCCTGCAATTGCTGGTCCGGTCAAAGAGCACCTAGGAACAGAATCTTCTGGAAATCTGCCTGGTTCTATTTCCTGAGGCTCCATTCTGCAGCATGCTCTATTTCTAATGGAATTGGGGAAGTCACCTGATGCCTTAAAAAGAAGTAAAGGGAGATCTTGTGGCTGTGGCACTTGACAGGCTCAAGGAGACTTTCTGGGGAATCTGAGAAATATTTTTTTTAGCTATGAAATGGGAACAATTATTATTTTAGTCAGCGGAGAGGGAATTATTATTTATTACTTGTATTGCAATAGCACTAAAGGCTGGTTAGGCTAAATGCCCAGAAATATAGAAAGTTATTTAATGAATTAAGTGTATCTTTTTTTCAAAAGCACTCATAGTACTTTGGATGGAAGTGGGAATGAGTGGTGTATGGCAGTGGCACCTGCTGTAAGCCATTAGAGTGAGTACAATCATGAAAGAACATGAGTGTTATTTCCTTTCCAATTTACTAGCAGTGCATTTCTTCTTCTCAGTACTCAACTTCCAGATGCCTTTCAGGGGTAAGAAAGGAAAACAACTGCGAGACAAAGGGCAGTACAGT
The DNA here is from genome assembly GCF_027579445.1 of Ammospiza nelsoni. Taxonomy (NCBI): domain Eukaryota; kingdom Metazoa; phylum Chordata; class Aves; order Passeriformes; family Passerellidae; genus Ammospiza; species Ammospiza nelsoni. Next base: position 13,843,552 of record NC_080638.1, read on the forward strand.
GAGACAGAGGGAAAAATCTGACCTAATCCTGGGAGAGAGGGAGGGAGGATTATACTGGATCATTTCCAGTGTCCCCTTCTCAAACAAAGGGGCTAGAAGAGGGGGGAAGCCCTTGGCCTTTCCAGAAAGGAAGGCCAGAGATCCAAAAGTTGTAGAACATATGGATATATATTCAATTTGGCTTAATAACCTCATCCTTTTTGAAAAGTTGGGCCTACCTAATTTTTGGTAATTTCTCCCTATGAGGGCAGAGGTTATGGACAACATCTGATGTTTTCAGTGAGAAAGATTGAGGGGAAACCTGAAGAATGGAGACACACTGAAAATTTTTGTCCTGCTGAAGGCGTGAGCCTCTTCTTTTTCTTTTAATTTTTTGTTTTGCTTGTTTTTCTGTTGACACATCAGGTAAGCCCTTGATGTTTCCTTTACTTCCCTAACAATGAAGAATAAGAAATAAACATATGTGTATAAATTTATCAAAAAAGAGGCAATTTATATTACTTTTTTTTGTGGTGCTGAGTTTAAGTTTTGAAAATGTTCTCGAATTTTTAATATTTTTTTTTAAGTGAGAGATACATGCAGGGCACATAGAAACATTAAAAAGATTTTACAGAGCACATACCATAAATCAATGAGTAAGTTGTTCAGAACAGCACAACAATGAATATAGCTGAGCATATATAAATCTAGGGAGAAGGAAACCGTTTTTTCTAATCTTGTCAGGTCTCCTGCTGATTTATAAAATAGGTGAGTAGCCAGCAAAATCATCAAAGTGTGCACAGAAATTATACAGTGGTCTAAAAATACAATACTATTGTATTCACAACACAGAGTATTCATCACTGATATGGTTCCATAATTATAATTGTTAAACATGAGTCCTCTATACCAGATCTGATACTTTATTAGAGTGATTGATCACTGCAAAATTTGTCTACGGAGAAAAATCCTATTTTTCTCCAGTGAATTGCATCAACCTATTTTCCTTTTAGTGCTAAAACTAGTTTCAAGTAGTCCACTTGAAAGCTGACTTCTTAGCATAACTAAGTTTTCATTTAAGTTGAAAATTTAAAGCCCAAGTCTTTCAAAACTTTTTCATACCTAAAACTAGGAAGTACTATAGGCTATAAACTTATGGGTCTTGTCTTCTGCTCCTTTTGGATCTGCTTCCCTGCTATGCTGCTTGGATCCCTTTTGGCTTCTGTGTGTTTGTTTCCATTTGTATGTAAGTTTTTCTGATGCCATACATTTAATATCTGGGAAGGGACCTGACATACTTGAATTCCCTTCATGGGAAAAACATTTCAGTTCTGCCTTTCTTGCAATCTATTCCTGGAACTTTGAGGCAAATGATAAAGGTATAGTGCTTTCCATAATGAGTAATATTTCAAGTAAAAGCATTTACTTATGGGTCATAATTGTTTTTAAGTAGAATTTATAAGGGGAAAATGCAGTGCAATTTACAGTAGTTTAAACCAACCATGAGAATGCTTCATGCTCATAAACTGCATTTCACTTTAAACTGTTTCAAATACCCAAGAGACCATGAATTTGCATACATTCATTTTATACCCTGTATTTTCTTTCCCTTTTTTTTGTGTGTGTGTGCATGGTGGCTTTTTCCTTGCTGAATTGCCGCCTCATGTCTCTGGCCTCATTTTTATTGCTGTAGCAAACCTGCCACAAAACAATTGCAAGTATGGGCAGGATCTAATTTTATCCCTCCTCTTTCTTACCCATTGGAGAGCATGTAATACTGCTGCAGAGACATAAACAGAAATTTTGGTTCTGTTAAGGCATGAGCATGTATGAACTCAATAGAAGCCCTTTTTGTGTGACCTCCCCACTAATGCAGCCCTTTGGATTTGAGAGGATTTCTTCTCCTTGGCAATAAAGCAACCTACTCACAAAACTGTTGGTACCACTATTTCTACTTCTGGAGAGAAGCCAGAATAATGACAGAAAGTGTAAGGTGTTACTTTTAGGTGGTTTGCTTTGTAGTGGGTGAAAAAAAAACTTTACCAGTTTCATGCAGCCTAGCAACCTTCATATTCAAAACGGGTAATAACCTTATGTTTCTCCCAGACGGTGTGTTTAAACCCAGACAAAACCAATTTTCCTGTCCAACTTTTAAGGATAATTCACATCAACTGATCATTAAAAGGAGATGGGGCAATGAAATTGATTCAGTCTTAGTCTGTGGAAAAGGTTCTAAAGGTTTTGTAGTCACTCCAGTCAAGTTGGCACATTGGATGTCTATCAAAAGAAGAGGTGTGAGCCATTGAGAAATGAGTCTCATCTTTGAAACAAATCTGTTCCATTTTTTTTCTGCCTTGAGTGCAAAAAGCATCTTAAAATTTAACTTCTATTTCTTTGTCACTTTTATAGCTCCAAAATGCTAGACAAGTGTTCTTGAACTTTAGTGAAACTCTGTGAATGTTACTGAATTCTGGGTGGTGGAAAGAAGATTCTGATCTGAAATACTTCTGCTCCCATCAGCTTCCAAAAAGTTTTGGTCTTCATTTAAACCCGCTCCAGTCTTTGATCTGGCAGATGGACTGGAAGTCTCTTGGCATCTGACATTAACCTTTTTTTTATTTTCTGCCACTGTAAAAATTTTCTGTGAAAACTATCTTACTTGGCTGCTTTCCCTTCTGCTGCTGGAGAGAGCAGGTTTTTGTGAGACCTTCAGTTAGGACCTAGATCTGGACTTCAAAAACATGTGGGATAGAGGAAGGGAAGATTTCAAAGCTGAGCTTTCCAGAGCATTTTGATTGCTGAGAATATTGCTAGCCAAATCTTTTTTGTTGTTCTTGTTTATATGGGCTTGTCTTACCAAAAATGTATATAATTCTGTAGTAAAATCTTAGAGTAGGGCACTCTCACAAATATTTCAATTTTTACATCTTTTAGTTACAATTCAGTGAAAAATAATTCTGCCTGTCACAGGTAACAATTTTCCCTGTGATGTTTGAACTTCCATTATGACACTCATTACATCATGTAATATATAGAATTCTTGGTAATTACATTTTGATAAATACACATTTCATGTTCATGACATTATACAAAATAACTTGCCTTTAAGTCTTCCGTTTCTGCCTTGTTTTTATTTCACTGCAGTAGGATTTTACTATTCCTGAGCAGCTTTCTTTTTATGGAATATATGTAAAAAAGAGTTCAGTTTTGTAACTTATATGTTCATATTTGTCAAATACACAGATCATTCTTTGTGGTTTCATTAAAATAGTCAGGAAAAGCATGAATCGGTGCAATTGTACCAAATAATAGTTTATATCCAATTATAATTTTTTATAAACTTGTAATGGGGGGATTGATTAGACTTGCTAATCTCAGAGGTATTTTCCAACCTAAATGATTCTATGATCAAAAGCTTTGCATATCAATTCTATTCAAGCAAACTGGTGTGAGTGGAGTTTGTGTGTTCTAAGCAGGAGAGTCCCACTGATTGAGATAGGTGTGATGTGGAATCAGCTGAAGCTTAACCTGGTGTTTGCCCATCTCTGGAGAAGGCTGGGCAGCAAAATTTCTGTTCTGTATTTAGTCCTTGGAGCATTAAAAGTAGTTCATTCCCCAGCTGAGCACAAGGATAGATTAAGCCCTGTATGAGCAGGATCCTTTAAATCTTTGTAAAAGGAGAAGTGAAATAATGCCAGTTGCCTTGAGTATTCACTGTTGTTTCCCAGCATTTTCTGCTCATCCATACCTGTTCAACTGATCTATAACTGGCAAGGATTCACATAATGTTTCTCCTCCATTAATTTAGCAGGAAAATATTGTTGTCTCTTCTCAGCTTCTAGGTTTTTAAGGTTGTCCCTTTGCTTTTGCTGATTGCTTTCCACTCTCAGATCATTCACAAATGAGGGCTGATACCTCTGTGCTGGAATTCTTGTGTTCAATACCCCGTGTTTGGTTTTGAAATCTTTGTTCCCAGAGAACCAAAAGCTTCCCTCAGCTCTGTCCATTAACAGTAGACCACATTGTGTCATATTTATTTAAAAGACCATGGGAATATTGTTATCCAAACTAGCAAAATTGGAATCTGTTCAATCCAAAGAGATTTTCCTCTCTGCATTCAAGGCATCAAAATTTTTCTTCCATCAAAACATAACAATTGTAATGAATATGATATCATAATACTGAGAACTGCTTAAGAGCTTCCACTTTAAAACTGTAATGGGCCATGCAGACAGAAGAGAAAAAAAGGCTAAAAGCATAAATTGAAGATAATCAATGTGAATAGACCTTACTCATTGTGCAGTTTGAATAGGATAAGCACATATTATCTGGCATAATTGGTTCATGTGATTTTCTAATTGAAGAGAAGAAGTAATTAGAGCCTAATTGAAGCAAAGTAACACAATGTCTGTCAGCGTTTCTCCTTCTACCACACATTATATTATTACCTGTCATCTTTTACTTTAGTGGGAGTGAAAAAATGAGGAAAAAACACCAATATGAAGCCTTTGGAGTTTACCTAGCTAAAGCAAAAGTACAGATAAAAGACAATAATAGCAAATAGGGCTGACATTAACTGGTGCTTTTATGGTAGGAGGCTTCAGTTTGCCTTATTAAGAAATGAATTGCATTTGGTAAAATGATATTACAAATCCAGTCTTATTAAATATTAGAAAAAGACTATTTAGAACTTGTTTCATTTGATTCAGGGCTCTGTACTTTCTGTTTTACATTTCTAACTGAAGAATTTTGCAGTGACAAATAAAATGGTTGCTATTTTTGGCAAAATGGTGGGAAACATTGTTTCAGCCCTTTCTGCTGTGTTTTTTTTTTTTTTTTTTAATGAACTACATTATTTCAAAACTGTCTAATGTGAGAACACCAATTACTTTCAGTGCAGAAAACAGAATGTACTCAGAAGTTGTTTCAGAGATGCTTTGAATAAAAAGAGAGGAATTTGCAGGTTTTATCTGTCTTGGGAACAAAAATATGTTTTAAATATTTTTGATTCCCAGAAGAGAGAAAAGAGCTGGAATGATGAATTAGTTTTTTATCACTCTACACCCATAAATTCAGGTGCAACTTGAAAATAAGTTTATTGAGACAATATGAACTAATCCTTATTAAGGAATTGTGATATCTTAATGGAATAAGAGGTTACATGAAGTAGAGAGGGAATAATATTTTTGGTAAAGAAGCTGTAACTAATCTCCACCCCCCTTGTTGCTATCATGTATTTAGTGTTGAGTCACTGCCAGTGGAGCAGTGTAGTGAAAATTAGAGATCAATCACCTTCATATTGCAACACCTCTCAGGTTTCTTGCTGGCCACCCTGATATGAGTTATTAACCTATAATGTTGGTAACAGATCTGAAAAGTTCTTGGTGGAAGCAGTGAGAGCAACACTGTGAGACAAGCCAGCTAAGCATGATTAGAACAAAGCAGCCAGCAAGTTCAGGAGGGCTCACTTGAGCATCTTTATAGAGTCTAGAACAACTACAGACCACAAAGGCAGAGAGGGATTGTTAAAAAGATTTTAAAGCTTTTGCTTTGAGGGGCTTAAATTGATTAAATTGACTTGAAGTGAGTTTTGCTTTTTGTCCTGGTGCTGTTTGAGTTTCAGATAATACATTTCCCAGTAGAAACATGTTACTTGTGAAAACCATGTTATCCTGCCTTGGTGCTGGGTAGGTTTGAACTCCCCATCAGAAAGTTAAATTTTATTGAGGACAGTGAGAGACAGTGGAGGAAAGTCTGAGTTGCAAAGCTGGGTGAAGGTATGCAGCATTATGCTTAACTGGAGAATATATGGAATGGGATGCTTTTACTTGGAGCTAGGCAGGGAAATAAAATAATGGTTTGTTAAAAAGAAAGGAAATGAATGTTCTCAATTATTTTTGTTGTTGTTCCTTAAAAATATTGGGAAATGCCTCTGTTTCTTGATGCAATCTGAGGCAATTCCTAGCTCTGCTTATGCCCTTAAAGAAATAATTTTGATGGAAAGGCTTTGTGTGGAATGCCTTTTATATTTGTTCTCTGTGGTCAAAACTTGCTGGGCAGCTGCCTAATGTGTCCTGGAAAGGTTAGAAAAATGTGGCCCATAGGCATTGTCCTCAGTTTGGTGCTTTCTGTAGGGAATTCTGACATTAAAACAAAGATATTGTGGGCAAGGAAGGAGAATAATAGTCTGGTAATGAGTAAAGGCCAGAGCTGCATAAATTGATTATACCTGAGGTTTTGCCTGCCAAATTCCTAAGGCCAAGCAAGATGTGTTCATTTGGGAAAGCTGACATAACATTCTTTCCTTGTGTTTGAATTTGGTTCACTTCCCATGAGAGGAAAGATTTAAGTTATGCTCTCTAAATTCTTGAAGAAACTTTGTGTTTAAATTTGGAACAAAAACTTCCAGAGATTTGTGGCCCATAATGTTCCTTTCACCACATAGCATTCAGAGTCTTCCACCATTGCCATTACCTTTTAGCTTTTCACATGTATTCACTTTCCCACTTCCTGATGTGACATTGTGGGTAGGATCTGCTACCCTCCCATCTGCTGCTGACCACCACTGGGGCCAGGCTCATTCCTGAATGTCATTTACTATTCTGAAATGCATGATTAAGAGTGAGGCTGTAAAAGTGCTTTGCTACACTATGTTGCTTTTTTTATGGAGGTGAGAAAGAATTACATTTTTAAAATAAAACACTTCATATGAAAGTAGATATTAAAATAGTAATGCCTCCAGATGCTGGCACTGTCAGAGATGCATCCATTCAATTTATCAGCCCTTTAACATGAGGGCTTTTTTCTCCCATGTTGAGTAAATGTGGTGCATTTTGTCTGCATGGAATAAAAATTGGATGTAATGACATGCTTTGCACAAGCTGATGAACACAAAGGAATGAAATCTGTCACCTGGCTGTGTGGAAATTCCCAGTGTGAGAAGCTCTAGCCCTGAGCCAAGCCCCTGATTCTTGCATCACCTCCTGTGTGCTCTGATGGAAGGCATATGTTAGCAGGTGAGTGTGGGACATGGGCTTCCCAACCTGGCCAGCAAACACATCTTGCCAGCTGATATCAATTAGCCTCTGCTGCTGCCTGCTCCCTCCCCACTCTGTGTAGGGCACAGAACCTCCCTAGGGATGAGGTGTTGCAGCCATCTCTGACAAGCACCATTGGGGAGGTAAGGATGAGCTCTGTGGGCTCACTGCTCACCCTCAGCCTGCATTCAGCCTGCTCTACTGTGTCTTCCCTTGTGTTGATTAAATTAGTTTGATTAAGCCTGGCACATATGACTGTACACTGCAGTCATACATTCTGGCTGATTGCAATGCCAATATATGTGTAGCTAAATTCCCTTTTGCTTTACTTAAGCAGTGTGAAACTTTGACTGAGTTCTATCTTTAATAGCTCTGCAATTTATGTTCATTGACAAAGGATGCAAAACAGAATGAAATTCAGATTGCAGTGAGCAGCCTCTCTCAATCTCTGTGCTTAATTAAATGGTTCTTCTCAGGAACACTAAATATGAAAAACTTGTTAGCACAGGAGACGAGGCTCCCGATGTATTTTGTAGGCTGTGCACACCGCGAGCAAGGTTCTGATCTTTGTGTACAGTCTCTTTTTGTTTGACAATGCATGTCAATAAGTTTTTGCCACCAATGCCTTCGCTTCTCCTTGAGGTATGCTGTGCTGATGTTGGAATGTGTGCTTACTTTAAATGCATCTCTGCACCATTGGCCTCAAGCGTGAGTGGAAAAGTGTAGAGATCAAACGGGTGTCATCCGAACATTTTTCATCTAATTCCTGCAAAGCCTGAAACTCCATTGTTGAAGACATTAATGTGGAAAGAGTAATCTCCAGCAAAGTCAAAGGCCAAACTGTTTTTATTTTTCAATGCAATGAACCTCATTCATTTGGAAGTTGATGGAAAAATTAAATTAAGCATTTGCATGTACTGTAGATTGATGGAGGTCATGTTTCCAGCTTGCTCTACAATTACTTACATTCCAGACATCCTCACAAAGCAGACAAATACTGTAGGTAATACTGCTTAGGGCAGATGTGACAAGGGGAGTTATTTGAATGTATCCATAATATTTAAGATGTATTTTTTGATTTTAAAAATGCCAGGAACCAAACCTGGACCCTAGGAGCAACCTTTTGCCCCCCATAGGTTGTCTTTTCATGCAGCAGTTTCTCATGCCTAGGAAAGGCTTGGAGATATTTTGTGCTTACTCATTTACAAGATGCATAGTTTGACTCTGTTCTTTTTGTTAATAATTAAAAGGGGAGAGAGTGACAGAACCTAATAACAATGATTGGATTATAAAGATCTTTTTAATGAGTCTTTCCCATTTCTCTCTCTCTCCCAGTGCAAAAATTAAGAGGGAGCAAATAAAATTACCAGGAAACAAACTGGATGAAAAGACAAATGAAGTTTGCATCTCTGAAGTTGTGTGTGTCCTGTGTGTGAAGGAGAAAACATTCAGGCATATATCTATGTATATAATCTGCTGACTTTCTCTGATTGAGTACTCACCTTGTAAGGCTTGAGAAGCATGAATTCTGATAGTATTACATATTGTTTTTCATGCTGAAATAAATGTAGTAATTATAAAATATCATGGGTTCCTTGAGGCTTGGGTTAGACCTTTAGGAGTACAATTTCAGCCTAGCCTCTAATATGCCACCATAATACTGAGGTACAGTCATATATTTAGCCATCTGTATGTGATAGACTTGTGCTAGCATGTGCAAAAAAATGAAAGCCAATATTTGAAAATCAAGCTGTATCTTATTCTGCAGTAAGATTCCATTTCTGTTTTATATTTTGGTATAGTAGTAAGTTAAAATACATGCCAACAATTACTTGAAAAAAAAAATCTCAGTTTTGCTTAAGAACTTGATTGTTGGAGAACTATAAAATAGTGAAGTGAGGGAGAAAGAGGAAAGAGTGTCAGTGAGGAGACTACTCAATGCAAAATAGAATTCAAAGTAAATGTGTTTACCTCTATATAGATGTGTTAAATGTGTTAAAAACAATCAGGATGAAAATGTTTTGGACTGATAAACCAAGGCTGGAAACACGTGCTACAGCATTTTTTTCAGCAGTCCTGTCTAGAGAAGGAAAAAAAAAAGCCTTGACAACGTCGGAGTGTGCTGTATGGCTGCAGAACCTAAGGCAAATGGATGCAGGCAGGCGTTACATGAGTAGGGAAAGAGAAAGATTCAAAGAGGTTTGTGTGTAAGACTTGGTTTGGAACTAATCTAGAATCCTACTGTGCAGGTAAACTATTAGAAGAAATGCTTAAAATGGTGAAAAAAACCCCTCACAGATGCTTACCATTAGCAATATTATTAACAAATATTTTCTCAAATAAGGTTATTTCTAGTATTTGTATACTTTTGTTTAATTTTGGTGTCCTGACACTGGGACTTCTCTTTTGGCCTTGAAGGCTTTTCTTATCCAAATCTGTTACTCATTTATGTGCAGACTGCAATCACAGTTTACATCTTAACCTCTTGTTCAGATGCAGATTCAGCTGTACTTCAGGGATCATGTAGTATCTTCCAAATTTTCCTTGTTCTTGAGGCTCTTCTCCTTTCAAATTTATTAATAGGACTTCTGGACTATTGTGGATATTAAAACTAAAGCCTGTATTCCAATACTAATTACCTTAATGCCAAACTAAGGGAAATAAAACTTTGATTCCATCTTGCTGTTTGCTGCTTTCAAACATTTTAGGACCAGATTCTTGGCAGCAGCATTGTTTAGGATCCATACTTGGCTGGATATGACAATGACACTGAAGGTCTAGTCACGACTTGTGCCCTACAGTCTGCACATCTACACACTGTTCCCAGATAAATTGCTTTAATGGTGACATAATGTGCTCACTGGGAAGAAGCCTCTTCAGATTCTCTGCAGCTCCAGGAGGAGTAGGGGAAAGAGTTTTGGGGGGTAAAGGTTTTGGGGGGTAAAGATTTCAGCTCTAAATAGTATGGTGATGAAGACCTTAAGCTTTAAAAGCTGAAAGTTTTCTGTGCATGAAGCCAAGGTGATGATACATTGCCTGTGTGCCAGTGACTGCCTAGTTAACATGCATAGTTACTGTAAATGACTCCCCTTCTGCTCCATTTCAGGCCAATTTGGTGGCCCAGCAGTGCCTCAAAACACCACCAGGGAACTTTCAAACAACATCCCACCAGCAAACACCCCTGAGCTGCCATTTCTGCTACAAGTGAAGGAAGCAGAGGTTGTTTAAGGAATAAATAACACAACATTGTAGGTCATGTTATGCAAATTGATTTTAGCTGTGTGCAGCCCCAAGCATTTCCTGGTTTGTCTTCCAAGACTGAAGCAGATGCTTCTTGTCAATGTATTTCCCTTCCTTGGTTTTTGAGGGGGGAGCCTTTGCTTCAAAATGCAAAATTAGGATGATAAATTGTGTCCCAAACTTCATATGAATGAGAGGCTTTAATAAGATTCTTATTGGCTCTTATGGAATGTCTCATACTGCTGTTGTTACTGGAACTTGTCTCCTGTACCTCCTGCATTAAGTCCTTAAAGAGAGAGCCTAAAGACTTTCTCAAAAGATCAGGTGTTTTCTGCAGTGATGGACTGCAAAAATAAACTGCAGAAGACTGCAGGTTCATGGATTTGCGTGATCAAATGCATTTGGACTGCTTTGTGGCAACTTCATCTCGTTTCCTGCCTGTGTGTGACAGTGTCCCAGCCCCACAGAGGGCCATGTGCTCAGCTGGACTGTGTAAAACACTGAGTAGCCTGCACTAAAAGCAGTTGGAGATCTGAGCTCCTTGATACTTATCTCCTGCCTTTTGTGAGATTTGACTTTAATAGTAACTCAAATAAAGAATGCAAGTCTATTGCCTTTGTTGTCTCTGAATATGAAGTCTTGTTGCAGAATTACCTTACACCCTTCTTGTCCTGAGTTATGCTGGAAGGGATAATCTTTCAAAGAAAATAGAGCAGGAAATGACCAGACTCTTTTTCCAAGGTCTTTATTCCTGATATGAGGTTGCATTTACAGCACTGTGGGGCTGCTTTTAAAATGGGACAATTTTAATGAGTAAATAGAAAGCTGGACAGAACTGTCTATGAAATTACTTTCAGTTTGTGTTATTTTATTATATAATCTAAGCTACATGATTAAAGGCAGTGTGTGTTATTTGCTGTTTCATATTTGGCAGTGGCTCAGAAAAAAAATATAGCAAAACTTGAAAATACAGTTTTATGGGTTTGTTATTTTCAGAAAGTGACAAAACTTGCATCTCAGGAGTTCAGCCTCTGTATTAATGAATGCCTTTCTAGAAACAGGGAGATCTTGGTATGATGTTTCAGAACCTCCAAAAAGGCCAAGGGGACTGATAAGGCATAGAGGGTGTGCTCATAAGTATATAACTAGGCAGTTACAAAATGAACGAAGTCAAAGAGAACATATTTGTAATCATAAATTCTAAAAAGCCAATGAAAAATTTGGTTTAGGTAGATGTGAATGAAGAGTTGAAGTCACTGCATCTGGATTTATAGCATTTTGTTTAATTGCTCCCAACATTCTGAAAAGCTAGAATAAAACAAGAGTACTATTGCTAGCATTCTTGGGCCTTTTCCAGACACAAGCCTAGGCAGTACTGATCTTTAGTTTCCTTTAGAGAAATATAACCCTGGAGTCAATTACTCAAAATTTAAACTAATGCAGAATAGAACAAAACGTGTCACCCAATGTGAGCCAAATGACACTTAAAAATAGCCTAAGTTTGGTAAAACCATGCTGTCTTTCATCTCCTGCATTATTAGCATTACAGTCATAGGGTTTTCTCATATATTATGTCATTGGAAATTTACAGCTGGATCTGGCTTTAATTTATTTTTAACTTACCCATATCTACAGGTGGCTCTGGATTTGGCCATTCTGTATTGTTTTTACTTCAGTAGCTGTTTTTATTTTCTTTTTTTTTTAATGGAGTGTAAAATAAAAGTCCCAGTTTTCCACTTAGCACTTTTAAGTCTCAAGTTCCCTTTCTGTGTTACTGACTGGAGTTTTTCAAATCCTTCTCCTCTCTGTCTTCATCATTTTGTTGCCTTGAAATACAGAAGAGCCAGTGATCTTTTTTCCCTTTGACTTGTATGTGGAGGCTCTGGGGACAACAGAGGAAATTATGCTGGCAGCTTAATATAGATCCATCAGTAAGACTTGGTATTGATAGCATGCATGGAATGAGTCTATTAAAAAGTCAAAGAATAGCATTTATGAAAATACAGCACTTACAGCAATATTTTGCCTTAGCATCATCCAAGAAATATATTCATGTAGAGCGACATAACATTCAGTGGAGTGGAAAATAGTTTATGTAAAATTGTCCTGACTATGAAATTGTATCAATACGCAGGAAAAAAGGAGATATTTTTAAAGGTAAGAAGCAAAGCTGTTCTGTTGCTTCATGTAAAGGCTTTTAGATGTGATAAAATTACTTTAGACAGCTAAGCAAAAAAGCTAATTCACAGGAATTACCAAAGAAAACAAGTCACAGGCACTGTGAAGAGAGGTTGCATTAAGGTCAGGACCTCATAAATGATCATGACAGAAAATCGTATGCTCTTTTTGTCTGACCTGTATGAAATATCCATGTCTGCCCTAACTCATAAATATTAGGTCTGCAGCCTAACTCATTCATAAACCAGTCTCTGATAATCCTCTGATGGATGGTGATGATTCCCAGTGATGAGAAGATATTTACAGTCTGGTGTTTTGGGTGCTCCTCATGCAGATAATCTCTTCCCACGGAATCAAGGGAGTGAAACACGACAAAACTCTTCAGTGAACGGGTTTGATTCCTGCCCAAACCTTTCTGCCCCTGGGGATGTGTGGGAGGCCAGAGAGGTCTTTTAAGCCTGAGTTCTCACTGTTCTTCCCAGTGCCATTGGAGCTGTGGCTCTGAGATTCTCATCAGCTGTTGCCATTGGTCTTTGAGAGCATAAAAAAGAAGATACAGAGTGGTTAATGCAGCCTCAGGCTTAGGCTGTGTGCTTGTCAGCTCTGTTCACTTGCTTTTTCCCTTTTGACTGGGCCTGGAGCCAGATCCCCAGACTTTCATCTCTAAAGAGATGATGCTGGAAGGGCATGGATGCAAGTGTAAAGGATTATGCACTCAATTACTTGTAGCCAGATGGTTTCTGTGAACCACAAAATCCCTTCCAAAAGGAGGGAGGGAAAGGTGGGTGTGGTGTTTTTTAACATATCTTTTAATATCAAAGACCATTGCTCTATATCTGTAATTATTAACACAGGTCTCCAAAGAGATTTTTACCTTAGAAAAACCCCAAACTAACAAAACCTAAAATCATACCTCTACTTTTCTAGCTATTAAAATTCTGTAGTCTACTACAAAAGCTACAATAGTCGGGAAGTTCTGAGTTCCAGCATTATGCAGTTTGCCTGCCCTGTTTTTTACTGGCCTTTACCATGCACAGCTTACAGTAGATTATTTTACTTGGAAATGCTGGTTAGCTCACTGTGGAGCCAGCTTTCCAAAGCTTAGGACAGGACCCAGTGATTTTATACCAAAGACATTGTTAATCTCTTTCTGGGTTTAAAAACAACCCCAAAAAGCTCTTTGAACTTGAAACCCATAGAAACTGTTTTTTCCTGTTGTATCAGCCATATAGACAGGATGGTTTTCTACTGATGACTTGTCTGTATTCTAAATCTTTCTTTGTTGCATGAACTTTTTCATGTTTTCTGTTATTACATAACTTTGTAAGGTATTTGACCTATGATTTCTTTGGGTTACACAAGCACAGATTCTAAACAATTCCTCAGTAGAGTTAATTTTGCAATGTTCTGATTATCTCGGAAGGTTATATGAAGCTCCAGAAATATCTCTAATGTTGGCATTTTCTCTAATTGACCAATAAGTGGGAAATCAGAGGTGCTCAATCTGAGTTTAGGTAAATTATCTGTGTGTCTTGGAAATCTTCAGTGGCTGCCTTTCATTTCAGTGGTTTTTCCTAAACTTTGTAGTTTCTTATGCTGGCTAAAAGAAGAGAATTACCTGTACAGGCACCAAATGTCTGGGCTAAATGTGAAAAAGGCTTGAGGGATCAGCAATGAGTCTTGCTAAAATGGTGGATATGCTGCACAGAGATGAAAAATAACTTTGTTTTTGGTGGAGAAATAGATTGCTCAGCAAAACTCTAAAGTTTTTTATTCTGAGTTCTGCAATCTTAATACAGAAATGTTACCCTCCATGAGTTGAGCTCTGGGTGCATTTAATAACAGGACTTAGAGGTGGCTATCATATTACACTGAAATGATTTTCTGTTCTGGTAGTGGCCAAGTTTTTGAAAGCCTGGACATAATCTCTGTTTGAAACTGTGCACTGCAGGACTGAATGATTCAGCAGTCAGCTCATTGTTTTAATTGGAGACCATATCTTCAGTTAAAACAGAGCTTTATCACACTGCTTTACATACTGCACGCCAGGTGTTTCGATCCAATAAATCTTTTGTAAAAATGTAATAATTCTTTACTGGCAGCTTAAGCAAAAGGATGGGAAAGTGGATTCATTGTCTGTGCTCACATGGCACCAACTTTCATGTCATAAGAAGTACTATTGTAACTTAAAATCTGTCTCTGGTGAATGCACATTCTTTGCAGGCTGCTCCTGGATATGGTTGTATAGTGCAAAGTAATTATTTTTTAGGCTTTGAATAGGTTTGTCTGTATATATATATAATTTCCTCCATTGCACATACTTTGTGGATCTGACATTATTACATTAATGCAAACATTGTTGTACCTAATGGTGCAAAGAAAATGCAGAATTCACTTCCCACTTATCCTCATCAATATGGTCAAACTGAGAGCAATGGCTGAGTTATATGCAAACAACCTAGACTGTATTTCCTTTTAAAGGTCTCAAGCCAAAGGCAGTTTAAGTGAAGTAGGTGTGCCAGTCAGTAGAGAAATGGATTTCTTTTGCCTTTGTTGTTTTGGGTTTTTTTGTTTGTTTTGTATTTAGAGGTTTTTCATAGGTTAAGGGGGAAACCAAATTGCTTGGTTTGTTAGATGGAGATGAGAAGGAGCAGGTGAAAATACAGAGATGGCAGTTGCTTTGTCTTTCTTGGACAGTAAGAGGCTTTCTCTACACCCTCAAAAATGATGTGATGGGACTGGGTTGAAGTATTCAGAGTGAACTTGATACAGCCATCCTTGGGAGCAGGACAAATGATGTTGCAGGAAGCAAGGTGTCTCCACAAATTGATTACATAAAATTTTCTACAGAAGGAGAGGTGGGGAATGGAATCAGATCAATAACTCTAAGATCTGAGCATTGTCCAGATCTCTGAACATTTTCAGAGCTGCTCAGCATTCTGAGTTTGTACCAGTCCCACAGAAATCATGTCCTTTGTCTGGTAGATGGGGCACCCCAGAACATTTTCCTGCTGTTATTTACAAACCCACAGACTAGTGATGATGACTGCAAGGAACCTATTTCATGATGAGTAACTAAGATTTTGAAATAGTATGGAGAATTATGAATCAATCAGGAGAAAAAGGCTGTTCCTACAGAAAAAAAATGGTAATTACAGCATGTATAAAAAGATGTCCCCAGAGAAAGGCTAAGAGTGATTCACTCTTGCTTTAACCTTCTGTGCTGAGTGCAAAAAAGCTTAAGGTACAAACAGATTGGGAATTAATTGGTGTAATTAACGTTTTATAACTGTAATGACTTCTAATCAATGCTTTATGCAAATAACTGTATTGATGTGCTGAAAAATGGGTGCTAGTTGTATTTGGATGGAAAAAAAAATACAACCCACTTTAAAGTCCTAATGAAATTCAAACCTTACAGCTCAGGTAAAGTCCTGACCACATCTTTTTCAAGGTAAAAGGAAGATCCTTTAGTGACCTACTTAATTAAAATGGCTCTAATACAGCTGCTGACTAAACTTCATGAAGTGAGGTGGCTGGAGGATGAAGCACATCCTCCTGCTGACTGTTCCCTCTGTTAAAACACTGTGTTTTATCATGTTAACAAAGCAAAACAGAGAAACTATTTTGATCCATCCTGATCTGAGCTTGCAGCAGTGAAACCTCTTCCCGTGGTGGGTGTGTTCTGGGGGACTTGGTTCAGATGTCAAAGTGAATGGGATATCAAGAAGCTTTTCAAGGCCAGGAGGAAACAGATACAAGCCATTTTTTAGATGAGTGAATGGAATCTGACTTCTTTCTCCGTCTCTAGAAACCACCTTTGAATTGTTCCTCAATTTCTTTTTTCTTTCTGAAGTTTTATTTAGAATGGGTGGTTTAGGGACTACAAAAGGTTAGATAGGAGCTGCCAGTGTTTCCACACTCCAGCCTTCAACTTTGTGGCAAACAATACCTTTAACACTTCTTATTTGCCAGTGGTTCCATTTCTTTCCTCTTTTGAACGTGAGTTGGGGATTGGGAAGCATAAAAATGCAGTCACTGCTTAAGTCAAACACTTCCTGAATCATCTATTTGCATGAATGATGGAATTAAAAAGAAAAATCTTTGAGCCTTTGTGCTCAGAAGGAGCAGGAGCGCGTTTGAAATTATGGTTTGTAAACCTTCACACATAAGGAGGCCTGAAATGTCATGGAATTAGTTCTTTGCCAGAAGAGGTTGTCATGCTTTTATGCATGAACTTCATGATCTTAAGGGTTTTTTCCACCCTGTATGATTCTAAGAAATGCATGTCAGATCTTCAGGTTGGGTGTTGATGGATATCTTCTCACAGGGGACAGGAGGCCATCAGTGACAGGCATTCCTCAATGCAGACTGAGAACTGTGACAAGTCAGCACTGAGACATCTTGGAAAATACTACATTGGGAAGGCTGTATCACTGTCTTTTGTGATAAGGCTACAGTTGACCAACAGAGAAGAAAATGGTGACAGAGTAAATGAGCAAAAATTTTTCATATACAGTGTAGGTCTTGTTTTTAGGGAGGGAATAAAAATGTGCTTTGTTATGGTTTTTGTGCTCGCAAAAGAAAAGTCACCCTATGTTTGCAAAGCTCAAAGGGCTGCTGGAGTTTGTCAATAGTGTGATGTTGGTTTTGTAAAACTTGCAAGCCCTTTTGGCAAGTCATAAGGAAGCATTACACTTTTCAAGAGAGCCTGATAAGCAAACTCCCTTAGTCCTCAGAGAGGAGGCAGTTCATGCCAGGTATTGGCCAAAAATAGCTGTTGGGATTTCACACAGTAAGCATGTGTCTCATCAGCATTCTGCAGCACTGCCAAAGTTTGCTACAGCATGAAGGAGAAAGAAACAAAGAAACATAAGGAGAAAGGGGGGGAAAGGAAGCTAATGAGAAGAAAAATTGCTTTTTAGCTGTTCATTGCAACTATTTTGGTTTCCCAGTGAACCTGAACAGCATCTTAGGTGATAATGTGGGGAAGCTAGCATTTTTGGCACCTGAACAGGACACATTTGCAGTTTGGGCACTCTGTAAGTATTTGCTGAACAGTGACAGAATGGAGTTTCTGGACTTTCCAAATGTCTTGCTGAATTGGGATCTCAGTCTGACTCCAGTGGTGAAAACTCACAATTTTGGGGGGCATTTTCACCTTGGACTGGACCACGCTCCCGTATCAATGAAGGGTTCACACTTCATATGTGCATAAAAATCTGTTTATCTGGGAGTATAAAACACCTTGAAGTGGCTGCAAGTGTCACATGGTACAAGACCTTCTTCTTAAAAGGCAGTCAAACAAAAAGTAATTCTGTTTGTATAATTTGGTGGGGTTCTTTTAGCACTGGACAGCATGGAGTGTAGCTGCTTGAGAGAGATGTTCAAAGGAAATTTGAGAAGACTCCTGCTTGGGTTGGCCTTCTTGTGATAATTGCTTTCAATGAGTCATTTAGAAGAGCAGGCAGCTCCTCTTCCTCCAAAGAGCTGTCCTTTGCAGCTGACAAGGCTCTCCCTGGTTTGCTGGGGCTGACAGAAATTCTGCTGAAACCAAGGTGTTAAACTCCAATCCTCAGAAAGATGCCAAGGTGTGTGTGTGTCACACCTTTTGAAGATGTAAAGCTGGGAGGTTCAGAAAGTCACTGAGCAGGACATGGGTGGCAGCCACACTGCCATTCCTTTTTTCCAAAGGAAGCCATCCCTGTGAGGTTTTTTTTTGTTTGTTTGTTTGTTTGTTTTTTTTTTTTATGTAGTTACAGCTTTCTATACACACTTTTTCTCTCACACTTCATGTTCTACCAATAAATTTTGAATTAAGAAGGAGGCACAGTGGTCTCAAAATATTAAGTTAGATATTTGATGAAAACAAGCATTGCTGGTGCCCTGCCACAGCCCAAGACCAGTCTGCCATGCACTCGTAATCCCATAATGAAGAGCCCTTATGACTACTAGGAGAAACTTGTTCGGTGCATGACATAAATGTCATGTAGGCAGGATACAAATGTTTGGGAACATTGTTTGACCTCCAATTTCCAGAACTGCTTGTCTGCAGACAGTGGAAGTGTTGTGCTGCTTCTTGCAGGAAGAATAAATTCATTTTCTGGCTTTCCTGTGTTGTAAAGGTCCTTCACAGCTACAGCTATGATGTTTGCTATCACACTGTGTCCTTGAGTGATGGTAATACAAGTTCTAAAGTTTTGTCTGCACTTATGGTTTAAGAAGGATCTGACTGAAAGCAAGATTTACAGGTTCTAAAGCATGTATGCAAAAATTCAGTTGCTCAAGGGGCTCTTCTGCTTTGTCCTCAGCACAGCATAAATTGTCAGAAAGATGGGATCCAACTGAAGGCTCTAATGTTTCCGCTTTGTTGAAAGGGAAAGTACAAAAAGCTAAAAAACCTTTTCTGGGGATGCCTTTGATACGGCTAAGGAAGTGGAGACTGCTCTGTATCTACCTGAATTTTACTTCTGAAAAAGATGAAATGAAATATATCCACCCTTTGTATCTGTAACAGACACAAAACTAAAATCTAGGGAGTCTCTATAGGCTTCAGGAATATTCTTCAGTCCATTTACCAGCTTAGCCTCTTATTCGTTTTCTGACTTGCTTTGATTTGGCTCAAAAATAAAGGTGGCTTAAAATCAAAATACTTTAAATACTGTGCCTCAGTAACTTGCTGTGTATGTGTTGTGTGAAACTTCCCTTCCACAGGATTATGGCCACATGAAGGCAGGCTGGAGTTTCTGCTGGGTTGTGTCATGAAGTATCTTTACTTTCTGTAACGCTTTTGACCACTGACAAGTGACTTTTTCTGGCATGCCTTCTGCTTTATCTTTAATGTGGAAGCATGTAGTAAATATTCTGAAGGCAGGGCTGGAAGTGGGGCTTCTGAGCCATTTTGGTACTTTTTATGTCTCTAAAACAATTGCCTCCTATTTATTCCTGCAACACTTATCTGTGCTGTCATCAGAGTCACTCTAGAAATAATAACCATATTAATGGCATTTAACACTTTTCTAAATCAATGAATCCCCTTGAATTCTCATGGGAGGAGGCAAAAAGGAGGGGAAGAGCAGCAAACTCAAAAATAGACCTTTGAAAAGAATTACCTTGAGACCATCAGGTGAGAGAAACCCGACAAATTGTCCAAATATGGAGTATTTTGCAGCCTCTAGAGGGGTGTCAGGCTGGGACATGGTGCTTATGGGGCAGAACCTGGGATTGTGAGTGGACATTTAAGAGACAGAATAGAGGGTTTCCTGTGTCCAGGCATGGACCTCACAGAAGCAAATCAAGGCAGTTGGCAGAACAAGGTGTTTCAGAGAAATTGCACATGTTTGTAGTCTGTGAACATTTATTTCACTGAGCTGCAAAGCTGAATGAGAAAGTAGCAGGCATTGCAATGGAGAAGCAGGAATTCTTCAAACATGCAGGAGAAGCAGAATTTGGGAGACCTAAAAGCTGATCTCCCTTCTAACTCCCTCATAGATTTTAACCAGGGAAATCCTTCCTTCTACTCTTGTTCTGTGGCCTTAAATTGCAATAGCAGTCCTGAAACCTTCACGGTTGACTGTATGATGTAGATTCTTTTATTTGTCTTCAATTGGGCTCTGGGAAATAATTCTCATTAAATCACTTCTACAGTGAACCTCTGTCTCCATTTATCTCTAAGATCTCCTCTTTGCACTTGTCTTCCAAAAGTGCAGCTGGACTGAGTGCATTTTTCCTTTCCTCCATTCTGATGAGTGAAGGTGAGAATGGGCATTTGGCTGAGCTGCTCCAGCCCTTGGTGGGATTCCTGCTGCTGCACAGGATTCCCCTCCCACTCCCACACGTTTGTTGCCTGTCCTGTGTCAGCCTCATGTTTAAAATGATCTCAGACCTCGTCCTCCCTCCTCAGAGCAAGAGTAGTCACTGCATCTTTGAAGAGGTTTCACTGGCCTGAAGTAGAGATTTTAAGAAGGCTTAGGTTTGTTTGCACCTTAGGTGGTACAAAATGAGTTCAGGCAGTTATGGCAAAATTTAGGACTTTATAAATATTTGGTCATGTAATGAAGCTGTTACTCTGCTCCGTTAGCTAAAGGTGTGTGGGACAGTTGGCTTCATGGTGGTCAGTGTCCAGTAGCAAAAGGTGCTTTGAAATGTAGAAGTTTATTCAAAGTTTCCAAGTGATTGTGCCCATTACCTTGTTTTACAGTGGCAGTTAAATAGCTTTAAATAGCTTAAAAAACAATGCCAACAGGCAATATATAATTTATTTTCTCCTTAAGTGTTTAGTAAACAATTGTGCGTTTTTCTTTTTATAACAAATATGTGAACAGATCAGAGATGGTAAAATACTACATCTGCTTCAGAGAAAAAGAACATTAATATGGTGGACTGGTTTAGAAATGGATATCTTCTGACTGATAATGAAATTAGACAATGTGAATCAAGCGAAAAAGAATTAGAGCTGATGCCTGGCAGGCTAGTTGTTTACAAGATTCTTCTGTGTGCTCTAATGTGTGGAGTATTTTTGCCAAGACTTACTAAATGATGAAATGATACTGCAATTAGATTTAAGACTGGCAGGGACATTTGTTAAAATTCTGCTATTTCTTCTCCAAAACATAATCAATTAAAAAAGGCCTTTGAAAATAATAAGAACAAATGAGAAGTCAGGAAGTAGCCAAGTAATCACTTGGCTGGTTCTGTTTAGAGAAACCGGAAAATTCTTCCCAGTCACAATTAAAAATTAAATTACACAAATTACGTCCTCTGTCCTGCAAGTTCATGGCGTGGATGTGTCTGAAAAAGAGAAATAGCTGTAAAACTGCCTACTTCTCTGCAGGAGAGAAGCCAATAAAGGTCAGGTTTAACCTTCCCTGTAACCAAAATCAACATGCTCTGAAAAAACTATAAAAAACCTATTTACTGCTCTAACTATTTGCTATCACCGAGTGAGATCCTCAGAGCTAGTTGATGATTCTAAAACTAATCACAGACCCAACTATATGCTTATAAATATTATTATCAAATTATTGATTTGCATAGCCTGAGCACACAAAGCATCAGCCTGGATTAATGTCTTATTGTTCTGGGGATGGGATGAGTAGAATGAAAAAGGCAGATCCCAGTAAATATGACAGTCTGAAAAGGGTAAGTAGAGCAAAACTCTGAAAGAAACCAGGTGGCTGAAGAGAACAGGGATGAGCCGTTAGATTTGGGTTGGTGTTTGCTTAGTTTCCTTTTCTGTGCAATTGAATACTGAGGCTGAGGGTTCCACAGGCACATCATTCCCTGCTTCCAGGTCACACAGCTTCACTTAAGGACTGAGCAGCCGGCTGATAGGACTAGCTGTCAGTAATCAGCTTTTGACATGTCCTCACAAGCTCTTCTGAGAAAAAGAGACCCTCAGGTTCCTGTAAAACCTACAAGTTTTAGTAATTAGTCCAGAATCTGAACTCAGGTTCTTGAAAGAGAACAAACAATGAGCCTACCACCCCTTGCCCTGCAATTCTTATGCCTAGAGACCAGAAATTGGAGAAGATTGAACTAACTTCAGAAAACCAAACTTGAACTGAATTGTCTATTGTAAAAATGGGAGGCTAGAACATTTTAAAATGAGACTTCTAAAAAGCTCCTTAATTTCACTGCTACTAAACTTATATGCAAAGTTTTTGAGGCTAGGACGACTGGCAACAAGATGGATTATTCCATTCACATAATATAATAGCAATTAAATGTACAGTGAAAGCCTTTACAAGATTCTGCCAAAATTACTGAAATTATATTGAGCCAAGCTCGTGACTAGTGCAACTCCATCTGTGTCAGTGTTCCCGCTACATCTAAGCACGGAGAGATGATGAGTCATAAGGAAAAGTGTATTTTCAAGGAAAAGAGAGGGTAAATGGGTAATTGTAGTACAAATTCGAAGCAAGTTTCTAAAATTGAGTTTGACAAAAGACAGCGTTCTTTGATATTTTCCCAGCTGGTTAAAATTTAACTAGTTTCAGGAGGCAGCGTACGGAGTTTGGTCAGAACTAGTGTAGGGGAGGGGAAGCTTTTCATAAAGAATTGCTAACAAATGGGATTCAACACTCAAGAGGCTCAGATGGCCTATTAATTCTGCTCCTGGCTTTCTTCCAAAACAACTGTGCTTCTCTTAATTCATGGCTAATTTCTATCAGAGATACCAAGAGACCATTTCTTTTTTCGACAGGAAGCATCCACGTTGCCTAAATGGATTGGTGCGAGGGGCTTTAGCCAGCAGGCATTGATTGGCTTCTCTCTGGGGCCCCAGGGCTCTGCTCTGACACAGGCAGCAAATGAAATATGACCTCCTGTAAACGGGCCTGAGCTGCTGGGCCTTTGTGGGATCCGGGAGCTAAGGACCTTTTCAATCCCTTTTAATTAATGAAGTGATTTGACTTGACTGAGATTACACTTGCAAGAATGAATTAAAAAGTAATAAAATGAAATCTCTCAACAAATATGCAACAGGGAGCGAGGACCAAATTCAGAGCATATCTGATCCCCACTGTATATGTAATTTCTGTGTGCACTTCAGATCAATAGTTTTTAAAGGGAGGCTCTTATTTTCCAAGCACTGACATCTGCATGCTTCATTTTTTTTCAAGTGCTTTTGTACAGAAGATTAAAATTATGATGATCTTATATGCTTGGATGATTATTTTAGTCCTTTCTTATCTCTGTTGTGCTAAATCTCTCGATTCCTCAGGAATTTTGATGTCTTATCCCAGCCACCTCTGTGCTGTACTTTTCTCCTGTGGCATGGCATGTTTTTAGCTGCACTTTACTCCATACCTGTGAGCAATGGTCGCTGTGTATATTTTGTAATGGGAATGCAATCACCCAGTGTCACTTCTGATGGGCACACAGTGAGAGTGAATCTGTGCCCAGCCCAATTTAAATGGTTCCCCTCTCTATTATGTCCAAAATCATGGTTGCATTCCCCCCCCCCCCCCCCTTCATTGTACTATAAAGTGACATGCTATAGAAATGATCCCAAACTCTCTTGGAGAACATCACATTCTGACTCTCATGGGTATGTTGTAATTTTGGAGATCTAACTCACTGTCAGTTGCTTTTTTTCCAGTCTCTTTTGAGTTCAGGTGTGATTTAAGTCAGTGCAATTCTAGAAAAGCTCCACATTAATAGTGTGGGGCCATTCTGATCCAAGAGCTGTGGCTTAGGCTTCTCCCTGATGTCATGTTTCAGGGTGTCTGAAGTGTCCTTCTCACCAGCTGAAAGGGTGTTTCGTTTAAACAGCTGATTTAAACACTCAAAGCAATTGCTGAAATGGAAGGAAAATATAGGTTGATGGAATAAATGGATCAAAGCCTCTGTATTCTTGGCTGAACTTGTGATATGTAGGGGCTTTCAAGAATGTCAAGTGTATTTAAGTGCACAAATGAGGTTAGCTAAGTAAAGTCCTGGGGAAAACTTCATTCCAAGAGTTACATTTGTATCGTGTGTTTGCTCATGGACATGCACAAAATGCTGTGTGTGAGCACACCACAGTGCAGTGTGACACACAGAGGGATCTTGGAGCCTTCCATTCTCAGGATTTCCACTGTGAGGGAATTGCAAGGCCATCATAGCAATCAATTTACTTTATTATATTACAGGATGTGCTTGAAGTTCAGTTACTCAGTTTCTTCCTTTCAATCACCACTAGTTGTCTTCCTCTGATACAGCATAGATGCATTCAGTTTTAATTCTTCTTTTGTATGTTGTCTATGAGAACCGCTCTTTTTATCTGCTGTAGTAAAGAAATGCTGTCAACATAACGTTGAAGTAGAAAACTTACAACTGTCAGATTTCTAAAAGTTGATCATTTGACAGACTAGAGCAAAACAGGGGTACAGATGTCATAAAGGCCGTCTGTATGATCCACTGGGAGCTCATTAAGAAGCAGTTACACTTAGATGCTATTAGGTTTTTAGGATGAGAAGGATCTTGACATGTAGAAGAGGAGGATTTAGAGTGGTAAACACTGAGCAGTAACGTAGCAACTGGTTAAATAACCGGCATAATTTCTATTACAACTTTAGTTTTCAGCATTTGCAGCTTCTTTAAGATGCTACTTAATTACACAAATTTGTAAGAAATATCTCCTTAATTGCTAATGTAGTGGGAGAATCCACAGAGAGGTGGTTATCATCTACTTTAATCTGTTATCTATTCCTTAAAAATAAGTGACCTAATATTAAACCCTCCCATTCTCTGGAGAAGTGTCCTTGCAGATTTTAATTTGGAGGTACAATAGTTTTAAATGCATGTATAGACTTTTATACTTATTGAAAATTAGAAGTCATCAGTGAATGAACGAACAGCTGTTTTTAATAAATGTGATTTTACTGGCCAGGGATACCTACCTGATACTCTGAAAGAACCACCCATGGTTCATAAAGTGCTAAACCTACCAAACGCGGGGGTTCTTAACTACATTTTCCTTTGGAACTTCCTCCCGGTACTTTTAAGCCCACACTACCCCATTTGGCGAGTAGCTCCAGCAAGATTTCGTGACTCTCTTATTTTCACCATCATTTTGCGGCTGCGGCTCGGAGCTTGAATTACTGCGGGGAGCGTGCGGCAAGAGCGGGCACGGCCGCGGTGCGGCTGCGAGCAGGGCAGGGATGGACCCCGCTCCCTCGGGATGTGCGGGCAGGGATGGACCCCGCTCCCTCGGGATGTGCGGGCAGGGGTGGACCCCGCTCCCTCGGGATGTGCGGGCAGGGATGGACCCCGCTCCCTCGGGATGTGCGGGCAGGGATGGACCCCGCTCCCTCGGGATGTGCGGGCAGGGATGGACCCCGCTCCCTCGGGATGTGCGGGCAGGGGTGGACCCCGCTCCCTCGGGATGTGCGGGCAGGGGTGGACCCCGCTCCCTCGGGATGTGCGGGCAGGGATGGATCCCGCTCCCTCGGGATGTGCGGGCAGGGATGGACCCCGCTCCTTGGGGATGTGCGGGCAGGGGTGGGCCCCGCTCCCTCGGGATGTGCGGGCAGGGATGGACCCCGCTCCCTCGGGATGAGCGGGGAGGGATGGACCCCGCTCCCTCGGGATGTGCGGGCAGGGATGGACCCCGCTCCCTCGGGATGAGCGGGGAGGGATGGACCCCGCTCCCTCGGGATGAGCGGGGAGGGCTCCCGCTCCCTCGGGCTGCCGGAGCTGCACTCAAAGAGCTGCGGAGCAGCACCCGAGGGCGAGCGGGCGATTCCCAGCGGCTCCGGGGCCGTGCGGTGGCAGCGAGGCACCAGGTGGCAGCAGCGCTCCGGGGATGCGGGACTGCCCTTGGAGGAAGCAGCGAGCTGGGCGCGGGCCCCCGTGGGGAAGTTGGGTCTTGGATGGAAAGCTTCCCCTCGGAGCAACGCCTTTAGAGCGTGGTTGGAGTGGCGTTGGTTGTGTGGGAAGTGGTGCAGGAAGGGAAGGCAAAGTAATATACTGATGTCTCAACTTAGAAGTGTCCGAGTGTTATAGCTTTATTAAGCTTCTAATAGCTACATGGTGGGTTACTAAAAGAAGGAAGTCCCCTAGGAGGTATCTCTGAGGGAGATGGCAAATTGGCTGGAGCACAGGAGGATGGGATTTGGCCATAGGTTACAGATATAAACATGTACGTACACACATTTACTTGCATGTGATGGTGGTACCTCAGTTTGGTTATCTTAACATCCTGGCACCATGAACTTACTGTAAAGTAGAGATGTGTTCATTTTCTGAATGAACTGGGTTTCATTTTCAGAAAACGGTTGAATTAACTGGAAAATATCCTAGAGAATAGAGATATCAGGAAGGAGGGGAAAGAAAGAAGAGATGTATTTATTTGGCAAAATGTGAAGGGGTCACTGTGGTTGGCTGCTCACCAGAGAAGGCAGTGATAGCAGGAAATTGTCTTAAACTTTGAATACCACCAAGTGGAAAATGGAGGAATGATCCTGGGGAGGCTATATGAGTGAGCTTCTATTCAAGCACCTTATCAATAGATAGACAATTTAGATATGAGGAAATGACTGTTGAAAGTCATGAAGAAGGAAGGATTCAGGAAAAACTCAATGGATGAGTAAAACCTGTATTCTTATCCAAGATTTGGGAGCAGTGAGAGGAAGAGGGCTGTGAGGCACGAGCAAAACTTTATGGAATGGTAAAAGCTTCAGTGTTTATGGAATGGTAAAAACTTTAATGTTATGGAAAGGAAGATTATATGGAAAAGAGAGTTGAAGAATTATGCTGAGAATGAAAAAGGGCCAAGAGACAGCTGAAATCTCTTTCAGAAAAGCTGGAAAAGCAGTAGAAAGAATTTGAGAGGGCCACCCTCATATTTAAAGTATATTCCATCCTCATCAGTACATTAGCAGATGAATTGCTGAGAACTCGGAGAACCTGGCAGAGTCTGGCATTTGGAAATTAAGTTCCTAGTTGGAAATATGTGCGTATTATTTTCTAATGTGGAAACTTGGGGCTCTGTGACCCATTTACCTCCAATTTCCCTTAAATCAACTCTTTGGGTGTCACAGGTTTGATATTGTACCTGAGATTTATTGGTGAGATTTGTGCTGTGCTGCCGTACTCTGGTTCCAGTGTGCACTGTGTTCCCTGGCAGTACTCATTTCTATGATCCCTCCAAAGTCCTATGAGGAGTTGATGCCAATATTTCACAAGTTTCCCTCCATGGATCCAACAGTGCTTTATGAGAGCCGTCAGCATCCTGATTCTCCCCGTGTAAACAGAGATTCTGAGCCAAAGATTAGAGGGAGGCATGAAAGACAGGTCCATTCGGTCACTCTGCAGCATGATGGTCTGCATGCGCAGAAATCCCTCTTGGAAAATTTCTGGCTTGGTGTTTGCCACAAGGAGCACCCAAGGAAAGATGTCCATGCTGTCCCCAGGCTGTGCTCCCCTTCCCTGATGGAGACAGCTCGCTGGGCTGTGCAGCTGGGACCTGGCCTGGCACACCCATCTTGGGCATGTCTGTGGATTCAGATTATGCATATTTGCTTTGATTGGAAAATTAAAAAAAAAAAAGAAATTCAAAAAAGCATCATTTCAGAAAACACTGTATCATCCTAAATGCACTACTAGGTCACAGTGTTTAATGCAGCACTTACCTGTGGCAGTATTTACATTATATTGCATCTTCCCTGCCTAGTGCCATGTGATCCTCTCAGCACATTGCCCTCTAGTATTGTCTAAATAAATACAAGACGAGTCAGCTATAGAAATTGAGTTATTTTTACTATTTTCACGTAATAACTGTGAGCCCTGCAGGCCCAGTGTTGGCAAAATACCACAGATTTGTCATTTGGAAGCAGAAATTTCTGTATAATTTCCCAAATAGAATTTTGGTCCCCTCTGCTGCACTGAATTTGTTATTGTTGCATGTTTTTCCTGGTGTTTCTAATGAGCTGTTAATGAGCTGCTAACTATGTATGTAAATTAAATGGGGTTAGGCACTGAAAGGTTATCAGGAATAAAATGCCATATAATACTTCAAAGTGATACAAAATAAATTAGTGTATTTAATTTTGCTGGCACAAAGCTGATATTTAATAACCTATGGCCTCAATTCTTCTAAATGATGTTAATTTAAAACATTTTCAATCTGTACCCCGAGTGACAGAGCAAACAAGTTCTTTCATTCCCCCTTCATTAGAAGATATATCTGTAGTGTAGGTATGGGTTACTCTGTGCCTCAACTGAATGATCAAGTTATTAAAGATAATTTGAGACCAGTGAAGCTTAATGTAAATATTTTTGTTATTTAAAAATATTTGCTGATTTAAAACAGCAGGTTAAGGATGTGGCTGTGGTGAATGCTTTAGTTGTGGTGATCTTTTGGAAATTATGATCCTGGCAGCTCAGCTGTCTTGCCGGTCACCTGTGGTTGTATTTTAGCACCCCAACAGCAAGTGTTGTGGAGCAGGCTTTTCTCAACACAAAGGGGCTGTGGTGAAGCTGCTTTCACTGAAGGCCTCACCACCTTGCCAAGAAAGGACAGCACAGTCTTACCTTTAGTGCCACAACAGCAAGATCTTAAAGAGCTGGTGAGGTGCAGCTCTGGAGGTTCACTAATGAAACCAAGACATCTCCTGTAAATATTACTATTTTCATCAGATGTATTGGTACTGTAGGACAAGGAGCTGATCTTATCTTTGTGTCTGACTGGGCGTTAGTTAGGCTGAAAAACCCATGGTTTGGTTCAGTGTTCGCCTCAACCTTGTAGATATGCAAAGCAACCAGGTATCAGCTCCAGGCTGTACTGCTCTGAGTGTGGTAAATACTAAAAAAGTCCAGACTAATTTTTAGTTTGGGCAATTAGGAGAATGAGAAACAGTACCAGAGTGAAAAATCTAGGGTTCTGCATCACAAAATGTAATTTAGTAATTTGTTTGACAAGTGTAGTTTAGCTTAAGTAATGTAGAATAATACTTCAGAGTATGCTAGCAAATGTTCTGCAGTATGTATTGTGAAATTAATGAGGTTGTGGTAATATGAGATCTCACTACCACACTTTGCCATTAAATGTTTGCTGAAAAGTAGGACAGGGCGCAATTCTTTCTGGTGGCTGACTTGTGAAGAAGTCTGGTTATTCTACTAGGAATCTGCATTATCCTTCAGTGTAAGTGGGTATTTGCTCCCTGAAGTTGAATACTGCAGTTATGTACAAAATGTTGAAATCTGACTTTTCTTTGTCATGAATTGAATGTTTACATTTTTTGCAGATTATTATGCTTAGGTTAGTAGCAGCATTGAAACTGTCTTGGAAACCAGAAGAAGTGGTAGACTAAAAGAAAAGCATGTATAGTCATGTTGCTTTTCCTTCTCATAATTTCCCAGAGTAGCAGCAGGAATTTCACCATTTTTTTGCCACACCTAGCTCAGAAAGATGGACTTATTCTGAATTTCAGTCAACTTAGAGATGTGGGATAAGATCCTTAACTGTACTTCTTCAGGTCTTACATGGAACTATCCATTGTGTCACTCTGTAACACTGAAAAACAGGCACTTTTAAATTATTTTTCTTTTACTGAACCATCCTTGTTGCTTGCTGAAAATAAGATGTATAATTTATGTTCATTTCCCAGATGATTGA
This sequence comes from Ammospiza nelsoni, assembly GCF_027579445.1. NCBI lineage: Eukaryota > Metazoa > Chordata > Aves > Passeriformes > Passerellidae > Ammospiza > Ammospiza nelsoni. The sequence continues at coordinate 13,873,087 of NC_080638.1, forward strand.
CAATTTTGTCCTAAAAGCCTGTAGGGACTTTAATACTCCAGAGTCAGCACTCCAAAGACTAGTAACATAAAGCAGCACTCCACTGCAGACAAACTAATCCTCCAACAATGTTTCATTCAATCAAAAAAATGCTGCAGATTGGAGGTGTTATTGCATGCCTGTGTTTTCAAGAGATTATTGTGAATGAACCGTATTTTCCACTGAATAGTAACAGCAAAACAGCCTACCCATCTAAATGTTTCCCACTATAATTTTGACCTAAATGAGCAAAGATTGGGAAACAAGCAATTTTTTTTGTTTTAACCTTTCTCCCTTTGAGTATGCAAACAAAAGCTGTTTTGAGAAAAAATAATGTTTGTGGTTTAAATTCCTAAAGTGAAATTTATTTGAAATTATGTGGTACCTCTTTTTATCTTTGACTAAATATGAAAAAAATTACTGAGAAATTGTGTCATTACACATTTGAATTAATTTTGCTACATGTATGTCTAGATGCTTTCCCCATGTATGTTGTTTGTTTTGCAAAATCAATCCCTGATGGGACTTCTCCAGAACATGTAGTTTTCTACAAAATTTGCATTTACAAAATGTGCTGCTTTGGACAAAACCTTGTTTCTGATGTTGTGATCTTAGTGGAGTGCCCAAATCCTGGTTTTGAGATGCTCAGCTATCTGCCTTTGTGTCTTAGGATAGTTTGAAAGTTCCATAAGTCCTCCCCAAAAAATCTTTGGGCAAAGGCACAAAGATAAGTGATGGTCCAATTGCTGTTGCCATTTTTTTCATAGCAAAAACTCAAGTCCCTGCAAATTATTGTCAGATGTGGAGGGGACTCGCAGACTTGGCTCTGGGAGCTGTTTGTGTCCCCCTTTTCAGGCCTTTTTGGGGAAAAATGGGTCTGATAAGGCTTGCCATGGTGAATATCCAGATTTTGGACTGGGTAGCTGTCAGCTGGATGCTTTTCCAGTCCCACAGTTCATCCTTAAAAGAAAAATCCCAAGAAGGTAGTGAAACCAGCTGAATTGTTAACTCAAAGCCAGGGATGGTTGGTGCCCTGTGAAATCCACATTGCCAGATAATCTAATGCACAGTGACTGGTTTTGTTATGGGCTGCTCTTTATTTCTGTTAATATCTTCTTCTTAGCAATTAAATGTTTTGGTTTTAAGGCTCAGTGCCTAGCTTCACAGAGCAGAGATGGAATTTCAGCCTAGATTAAGAAGGCTTTTGCTGTGAGGCGCTGTCAAGTACTGCAACAGTACAAATGGACACTTAGAGCTTATTAAACAGGGAACAACTCCACTGATGCCCACAATCCCACCTGGCATTTTACATGGCTGAGATTGAAGATCAGAGGATAAAGGTGTGATCATAATGAAAGAACCGGGGGAGGGAAGTGGTGGTGATGGAATGTTTGTACTGGTAGTTGTTTTATGAAGAAAATAAAATGAAAAGGAGGGAGAAGGAAGAAAAGAAAAATTAGTGTGTCAGGAGAAGATATGTGTATTTATGAACCAAAGCCTTCTTTCCATAAAATGAGGGGGGAAAGGGTCTTTTAGCCAAAGGAGGTCATTCCATGCAACCCTCTAAAGGAAAGAGGATTTTGAACAATGAAAGAAGGGGGGAGTCTGTTTCTTACATTTTAATGATTTTTTTGCTTCTCATAGATAGGAACTGGAACTCCACACTATTAGCCACAAATGGCATTTTGAAATGACTTTTTTTTTTTTGGCAAACCCAAAAGACATTGCTAAGATTTACATTTTCAAATATATGCTGACCTTTTTTTCCTCTTTCTTTTAGTTCATTTGTCATCAGTATGTAATTGAATCAATATATTTCCTGATCAACCCAAAGATTGAATAAGGTCATGGGAAGCCATGTGTGGACATTAAAAATCATTATTTTACTCAAAATGAGCAGAGATGGCATAGACCATTCAGAGTTCCAAATGAAATTCTATTAGATTCTATTACACTTTTACAATTATAGAGACGTTCCAATATTACAAGGGGAAATGAAGTCATAATAAAAAAGCCCAGAGGTGTATTACAAAGAAATGGGCATACTATTTTTCTAGTTAAAAACTTGATGAAAGGAGCTCTGCTACTTTTCAGTTGCTGAGATGTGACCTTGTTCTTAAAAAAAAAAAGAAAAAAAAATACCAGGAGCCAGTTTTCTTCTAACCATTTACATTTCTTGTTTCACAGCATGTTTCTAAGGAGGACAGGATGTTTAATCTGATTTCAATTGTAAAAATATTTATAGAAAGATGCAATGAAATAGGTCTGATACATTTAAACACAAATCATTTTAGTGACTGATACTGGAAAAGTACTTTTGGGGAGCTGCCTGCCTGTTTATGGAAGCTGGAAGGATAGGAGCTTTTGGCATGTAAAAGACATGAATCTTTTACAATTATAGAGACGTTCCAATATTACAAGACGTTCCAATATACAATATATGCTTTTTGTAGCTGTTCCTCTTTACTTCATCTCCTCATCCTCACCAAAGTGTTTGGTCAAGCTGCAAATCTTGGGTTCAAGGCAAACTTCTAGAATTTTTTGGGATACCCAGGATTGGTTTCTGACAGGGAACCATTCCTATATATTGGGACCACAGTGGTGCACTGACCTGCAGCTGAGGATAAGGTTACTGCAGAGTTTTAAAGGCACATTCAGACTGCCTCATCTTGGCATTCCACGGAGAAGAGTGGAAGAAAACAGCTTGTGGAGTTTGAACTCCATTCCAGGGCTGCAGGAATGAGGGAGGGTTCGTGTGTCATCTTTTTTTGTAAGACTCAAGCAGGCTGTTCTGTACTTAAATTGAGCACATCCAGAGGAGGGCAACAGGGCTGGTTAGGGGCTTGGAACACCAACCCTCTGAGGAACAACTGAGGGAGCTGGGGATGTTCAGCCTGGAGAAAAGGAGTGACCTTATCACTCTCTACAACTCCCTGAAGGGTGGTTGTGGTCAGGTGGGGGTTGATCTCTTTCTCTAGGCAGCAGCTGGAAGAACCAGAGGACCCAATCTCAAGCTGCACCAATGGAAATGTAGGTTGGATATTAGGAAAAAGTTTTTTACAGAAAGGGTGATAAAGTATTGGAATGTTTTGCCCAGGGAGGCGGTGGAGTCACCACCCCTGGATGTGTTTAAAAGAAGACTGGATGCGGCACTCAGTGCCATGGTTTAGTTGAGGCGTTAGCGGTGGCTTGGACTTGATCTTGAAGATCTCTTCCAACTTTGTGATTCTGTGAATTCTGTGAGTAAATATTGTGGCCTAGGTGATAAAGAGTTTCTCTACCACTGCAACCAAAGAAATAGGGCAAAGTATTGAGATTGTTCAGAGACAAGTTAATTGAAAAATGAAGCAATGAGATGTTGCCCTGGCTACCCAAGGAAGAGAGAAAAATGGTGCCATGTATTCCAATCTCCTAACTGCATATCAAAAAGTTACTAAGGAAATAAAAAACTGAGGGATGGAGATGCAGAAATAGCATAGGTCAAGCATAAAGGTGGATCCTACTCTTTCTCTAAGGTTTCTGGAGATCTGCTGAGAAATCCCGGGTTGTGCTGGGAAATGCTTTTGGTGCATACATGAGTGTGTTTACATACAGGATTCCAGACTGACACAGGCTACAGAAGTATCTCAGTTTCCATGGAGGTATGAGGGGGGAAACAGGATCTTCCACACAGCTTTTCTAGTCTGTCAGTCAGATGGCAACTTTGAAGATATCTATTAAACTCTAAAATAATGTCTATTACCCCACCACAATAAATTATTGTCACTTTGAGAAAGAAATGCTTCAGAGATCATCAAGTGGAGCATGTGAAGGGGTCAGATAAGAAGCATAATCTCTTCTTTGCATGGTTTGGGACAGTAGCAGAGCTGCTCTGGAAGAATTCCTAGTAATAAGGTCATCACTTGTTTCCTTTTTGCATGGTGAAGGGCAGAAACTGTGTTACAAGGCAGAAAGAGGTACTTGAAGAGCTCCCTGGTAATGCCAATGAGGGTTGGAGCATTAATCTTCTGTAGGGTTTCCAATGTTACTTTGACTATATCCCTTCAGTACCATACTTGTTTCTACAAGTTATGAAGTCATCTAAGGTCCCTCCAGGTACTTTTCAGACAGTTTACACAGACAAGTCCACAAACTGTGGATATATTTCCAAAGGTGATTGAGTTATGCTGCTGGAGGAGTACTTTCTAAGCACATTTATGATTCAGCCTTTATTTTCAATCATTGCATAAATGGAATGAATTTGTAATTTCAGGACATAGATGGCAGGTTTGCTCTTGGCTCTCTTGGAAGCTGCCAAGCATTCTGTTTCAAAGTGCAATGAAGGATAAGCTCTCTAATATGTTCCACTGGTGCCATGCAGGCTTTTTTCCAGACACTTCTCCCAGCTGCTTCAGAGTAAATATCATGGAATCATAGAATGCTTTGGGCTGGAAGGGACCTTAGGGAACCTCTCATTCCAACCCCACTGCCATGGGCAGGGACAGCTTTCACTGGACCAGGCTGCTCAGAGCTCCATCCAACCTGGCCTTGAACACTGCCAGGTATGGGACATGCACAAATTCTCAAGGCAACTTTTTTCAATGCCTCACCACCCCCACAGTAAAGAATTTCTTCTGTATATCTAATCCAAACCTGCTCTGTCATTCTGAAGCCATTCCCCTTGTCCTGTCACTACATGTTCTGTAAAACTTCCCTCTCCACCTTTCTAGTAAGCTCCCTTCAGGTACTGGAAGGCCACAGTTAGGTCACCTTCAAACCTTTTGTTTTCCAGGCTGGACAAACCCAGTTCTCTCAGCCTTTCCTCATAGGAGAGGTGCTCCAGTAGCAGGAGTCTTGGTTTGGGATAGCAATCCTGCATCTGCTATTTTGATCTCTTAATGTGTAAATCTGTTTTTCTTTTTTTTTTTTGTTGGTGTTTTGGGTTTTTTCATTTTTTTTTTTTTTGTGCAGTGGTGATTTCTTTTCACCCGGGGAAGAGACTTCCTTGATAGATTGGTGGATTTTAGTACCTCTTCAGGACTTATGCAACTTCACAGCTTTCAACCAAATAGTTGCAGAACATATTTTAGCAGTAGGGGTGGCTACTGAATATGTGGTAAATGAATACAAATCTAGATTCTTTCATGTCTCTCCGGGAAAAGGTAATCCTGAAAATCTATCTTTACTTGTCTTAAGGCCTCTTGCTGGGATGTCTTTTGAACTGGCATACACCTTACATGGTCCTGTGCTAGGCCTGTGAAAGGAGTTAGTAGAGAATGCAATGAGAAGGAGTAAAATTCTCCTAAAGGGTTGTGTAGTCTGTACTAAATTAGGCTGAAGTCACTTCCAAAGCAAGAGACTGATCTTGAATCTTGAGCACAGGTTTCTACCTGCTACCTTCAGGTTGTGCAGTGAGATTTGTTTTAGGCCTGCTGTGTAATGAAAAGATGTGCAAGTGTCCTAGCAGCTTTTAAATGGGTAAGCAATAATTGATGAAAGAGTCAATTGCTGGAATGACCTCCCCACACCCTCCCAGCAGTTACTGAGACATTTAAGTGACAGAGATGGGATCAAGCTAGCAAATGGAACGTGCATTGCTGTCTTCTCTGGATGATTTCCAGTCATTACAACTATTTGGTGCCCAGAATATTGTGCAAGAGTTTTGAAAGCAAATGCCTACTGAAAAACTGAATTTAAATGCCATAAGTGTCTAGTGGGCTTTTTCACCTATAAATACTTACAGTTTTGCCATTATTTTTACCCTCTCACATTTGTCAGTATGTTTTTTCTATATGGATAAAATTGAAAAAAAACAACAGGAAAAATTAGAGAAGTAACCGTTTATTTTTTTAAAGCCAAAACCTTTGTCCAGCTCTACCAGTTAGTATTCATTCTTTCCAAATGTTAACCACAATAATTCATTTTGTCAAACCCCTTGCAAGAAAACAGGTGAATATTTTGTACCAGTTTCACAGAAGCTGACTGATTTGAAGGGCAAATTTTGCTTTCCTGTCTTGTACTGCATAGTACCTGCCCTCCTTCATGAGGAGAGCTATTTGAGTCTGACCTTAAATGATTTGTTGAAAGCCAGAAAAGCAGTCAGTGTTAGAGAGGAGGAATTTTGGCTTCTAATCCAGAGTTCAAATGACAAAACCATATATCTGATAAAATGAAACTTAAACCTGTGATACTGCATACCATACAGCGCATTTAAAATGCATTTACTTCCCCACCCCAGGAGCTTCAATACCTCCAAAATAACTTTTAAAAATAAATTGTTTATTGAAAGATTAAGGGCATTTTATTGACTTTGCAGTTATGGCCAATTTCAGTGCATTTTTGTGACAGTATCTAGTCCCAGATAGTCTCTTTGCTACGTGTGATGGTTTTATTATGTGAAAGAAGTCTACCTGCTGTTTATCCTTCCCTTGCTCTCATCCTCACAGGCTCCCAAGTTCCCCCAATGCTTTGTATGTCAAACGATCTCTCTGTCTCAATTCAAATCCCTCCTTAAGAGATGACTTCTGTGCAGATTTCCTATAATGATTCCCCCAAGATATCCATACTGATTTGAGACAGGACTTTCATCTATTGTGGCACGTGTGGTTGATGACACAATTTCTGAACCTCATACTTCTCTGCCCAGAACAGTTTTGAGAAAATCTTTAAGAAAAAAAATCACTCCTTTTTTTTTGTTCACTTGTCTTTTTTTTTTTTTTCACCATGCCTCTGTAAGAAAAAAAAGCTAATTTTAAAAGCCAGGTAAACAAACAGATCAGATTCTAAATATACAGAATATATGTTAATTAGTTCACAGAGAGTTTAAACACAAGCAGCTTTGTTAAAATCCTGTAGTGATATTAATCCACATCCAAGTGCATGTAGTGCTCCAATGAAAGTGAATGGGTCTGTAAATTTTGCACTTTGGTGCAGACTCTTGCAGCCTTTCTGTGCTTTCCTTTCCTGTGTGTGAGCTGAGCATGGAGTGGGGTGCTATTGCAGCCAGTGTCTCCATTATGGAGAGCAGAGGGAATCTGACCCTTGTGAGAGGTTTCCAACCAGGGAGGTTCTTATGTTCAGTTTTTTAAAGCTAGAGTTTATTACTGTGTAGAGTGGTGCCAGTTCTACCTTTGCAGCTGAGCATTGCACAAACATTAAACTAAAATATTTTCTCCCTTACTTCTTCTTTCCCTCCTCTACTGACTTCTGCTTTATCACAAATGCTTTGTTTTAAAAATCAAAATAATATGGGCTGATTCCTTTTTGTGGACAATGGATGCACAGTGAGTTGTGAAAATAAGGGCTGTATTGTGTGGTAGTTGCCCACATGACTGTATTAAATAGCCTTCTAAAGCACCTGTGTGCTGCTAATCTCTACAAATTAGACGGAATTAGCTGACCTTTAGTCTGCTCTGGTATGACAATTTCTACATTCAAGGAACTTTCTGGTAATGGTCTACATCAAGTCACAGAAAATGAGGTGGGGAAAATATTTGGAAATGTTTTTATTCAGTAGTTTCTAAATTGACTTGTGGTTTGGGGATTTTTTTGTTGTTTTGGGTTTTTTGTTGTTGTTGTTGATGGGGTTTTTTTTAATGTTTATTACATTTGTAGGGGAAAAATTGACCAATAATAGTTGTGATGCAAATGGCTTTTTCCCCTAACAGAGACTGCAGGGATATTAAATCCCCAGGAGCCAAATAAACTCTAAGGAGTTCTGTAAAATGACACATTGTTGCAAGGGATTTCATGACTTATGACCACTGTGCAAGTATGAACCAGCAAGCACTAATAAAAATAGACTTTGTGGAATTGTGGTAATTTTTAATCATAAGCCTAAAATGCTTGCAGTATTTCAGTCCACTCTGGTTGCATTTTTGAGTCATGTCTCTTCTGCTTGGTTTAATGTGCTTTAAAGGTGGAGTTATGGCTTTTTAATTTCAGTCCAAGAGAAGTTAGCTTTTGGAAGGTGGGCTGAAAACATGCAAACCAAAACAGTTTTTCAAAAAGGATGATACCCCTTCCCCCTGCATTTGTTTTGGATCCTTTGAACTGGAACCTCTGAGATAATAGGTGTATCATGGATATAGATCTATAATCCATGACCTTATTACAAGTGATAAATTAATATTTGCAAACCTAATTGCCTCACTAATGTGCACCCACACCTGTCCTAACTTGCTACTTCCATTTTTCAAGCTGACAATGAAAGCAGCTGATCACCATCCTCTACTTAAATAAATCTACATCTACTGTGAAGAGTGAAGAACAATATCCTACTCACACACATTAAAAAAAGTGCCTGATGACATGTGGCTAGAAATAGCTAAAAATAAAAAGTGGTTTAACCTAAAAGCTTTGACCAGAAAGCTGTTGAACCCACAGGCTTCACAGATGTACCACCTCGAGGCTAATGGGCTGGGACCAGTATAAATGAGAGGAGAATCTGGTCATTTGTGCCAAAATACCCAGGACCTCTTTTCTCTTGGGTTCTGGGCTCATTCCCCTGTGGCCCCAGTGCTTATCCTCCTTCTCTCCAGCACACTGTCCCACTCAGCCGCAGCCTCTCGGATCCCTGCCTGTGTCTGACTGGGACAAGCTGACATTATCAGTCAGCAGGCACCTGGCCAAGTGGAACTTGAAACAATAAATGCTCCTCTGTCATGTAGCAAGGCATATTTCTGCAGGATATGGTCCTGTTAGGTGTCCTGTAAAGCTGAATTAAATCACTGGGTAGCCTTTTGGAGATGCAGCAGGTTTTGCAGTAGTCATATCTCTGGTTTTTGTTCTCGGCATGGTCTGTAATATTGTGGTTAAAGGGAACAAACAAATATTTTGCTGACTGCTTCTTCCCCTGGATACTGGAACCAGAAATTCAAAATACATTTCAGTTCTTTTGCATATGATCTAACTAGTTCTCTGTTCAATGTTTGTTTTCTCTGATCACCTTACCTTTGTACACCAAGTATTAATCCCACTTTGCACTTGTTTCTCCAATGCATTTTATTCTCCTAAGAACTCAGTGTCCAGTATGCATATTGGCCCCAGTGCACAGGTGCTTGAAACAAAGTGATAAATGGGAATATATTGATTAGGAAACTCAGCTCTAATTTCTCAAATGTCACTGAATAAGAGATCACTCTCATGTGAAGCAGGATTGTCTAGTTTGGATTCTTCTGGAATCCCAGCCTTCTGTTTCAGAAATTATTAGTGACTTGCTAATAAAAGAACAGGGCAGAATCTGTTCAATGTCTTTAGGTTTCCTTCTCAAAATTGAATATGCAGTTCTTGAAAAACAATCAAACATAACCAGACAACCCTTCCCCCTTTTCCCATTCCCTCCATTACCCTCTCCCCAGAAAAAAAAGGAAGCCTTAAACCCCCACAAAACTGCCCCCTGCAATATTTCAGTCCTTAAAAATTGAAATACCCTTAGAAAATCATAGCAGATATGAAATTAGAATTTGTTTGGAAACCAAGTGCAGGGTCAAGAGGGTAGGGAATTGTATGAGAATTTCCATAAAGAAAGAGAGTATACTTTCAGAGGAATATAATGGGGCTGATTTAAAATCTGATGTTGACAAAGAGAATAAGATGTGGAAAGTCAGAGCAAGATAGTTAGAATCCAGTATGTAAAAGCCACAGGTGATTCTTAATAGGCAATAAATTAGCAGAAGGATAGATGTTGCCATTTTTATGGTAATAGAAATGCTTTCAGTTTTTTAGCAAGTTTTTAACTTAAAAAATTAACTGAAGAGCAATGCAAAGAATAGGAAGGTAATTGTGAATTTGGAGCCAAATTATGCCAGGCACAATTGAATAAGTTCTGACTTTTCTTACTGACAGACATGTATATTAATAGTTGGCACTTATTGAACCAAATATGAATATTCATCTTCATTTATATTTCAAGGCCTTTCATTCCTCAAGGACCACAGTGCTTTTGACCAATTTTCATCCACATTACTAAAATGACAGCTTTCACTCCTGGGCCCTGACAGAGGTCTGCAGAATTCATTGGAGGTCCTGGGAGGAGGGAACCAGCTCCCGCTCCCAGCTGTCCACAAACACTCATTAAGAGAGGCAAATATCCAGCAGAATCTCTGTGAGAATTTTTAATCACGCAAAGGCTCTGCTAATTAGGTAGCTGATGGGGCATAGAGAGCACAAGGACGAATTCTTTAAACAAAGGACTAGAAACTTTAAGAGCTTTAATTACTTGGGCACAGAGTTCATTTCAGAACTTGGGAGCAAATTATTCTAATAACAATAAGACCAAGTAGCAGGCCATATTAGTGAGAATTGTGGGGAAAAGTTCAATCTTCTTGGGCTGTCACAGCTGTGATTGGAGCGTATTGGAAACTGAGGGTATTAATAATAAACTTTATTGTGAGTTGGATTTGATGCAGAAGATTTCCTATGCTCTTCTTTTCTGCTTTCTCAGGGAGTCTTGCACTGTGTCCTACACCTTAAAACACTGGGGTAGCTCTAGAGGTGGATACTTTTACACAAATAATGAACAATGCCTATTATCAAAACAAAATCCCCTTTTTTTATTCAGTGCACCAGACTTTCTCCCAAACCTAACAACTGGAAATGTGTTGCTTTCTTGTAGGCTAGAAGACAATTCATTTCACTGGCTGAAAATTATGGGCTTGGGGTTTTTTGCTTGTTTTGTAAGTGCATAAATAACATGGCTGGATTGTATGGTTTCTCCCAGCACACAGTTCAGGCTTAAACAATTTCCAGGATCCCTTTCTCCTAGGTGGTATAAGAAAAAGAGACAGAAAAAGGAAGATGCAGAAAGTTTGAGGGATTCAAATTAGAAATTGTGCTCTCCTACAAGTTAAGAATAACATATAGAAAATACACAGTTCTCTTTCCCTAGGAAAGTGGAAAACAGCTGATGTGCTACTCTTGTTATTGCTGCTGAGAAACCTTAGCAAGCTTTGTTTAATTGAGCACAAGGGGCACATCCTGCCTGTGTGCTGGATGAGAAGCTGATTTTCCTGTACGATATTTGGGGTGATAAGGCAGAAAGGAAAGGAGATATTTGCTGTCTGTAGTCTCGGACAGTTTTGCAGTCAGGGTAGGGGGAACCACCTTCTGGTACACCTGTGTAGATTAGAAATCTTCTGTGAAGATACATATTGAGTATTATTCATTTTTTATGAAGGGATGCTTACTTGTCTGGGGCTACTCTCTGACAAGGGGAAAGCTTGATAACTTTAAAAATGTGTTTATATACATTTTAAGAAAACTCTGTTCTAAGCAAAGGGTTGCTTTCCAGTAGATTTAGTGCAAAACACATACAAGGATTACTCAAATGTTAAATGCTAATGGAAACTTTAGTATCCAAGAACAAGTTATCTAAGAGACTGCTCAGTGCTGCTGGGGAGATGAGCTTGAATATGTCAGTTGAACACGGGTAAAGAGACAGGTGAAAATGTAAGCTGTGATAATTGAGGGCTAAGTGTTCTCAGTGAATAAGTGATGGACTGGTGTTCAGAGTTGCAGAAATAAATTGAAGAAAGAAAAAAAAAGCTGTATCTGCACAGAGAATTGGTCTGATTTAAAACTTCACTATCAGATTTGAAGCTTGAACAAATATTCTGCTTGTGTTTGCTATTGAGTTTCCTCTGCAGTGGATAAAACATGCAGCAAAGGCACTGCTGAAGGAAAACCAGTATAATCTGCGGCTATGGACAGGCTTTCAGTTTGTGTGGACTTTCCCCACATGAATAAGCAGAGGTCTGAGTGCAGTGATCATGGAGCTGAGCCGTTCCATTAGGAAGTCATTCTGCCCACTGTGGTCTCTCAGCCATTTGTGAGAGCAGCTAGACTAACAAAATGTACTACTGACAGAAGAGCTTTTTCTTTTCATTCTTGCTTTTGGTTTTCTTTTATTTCCCAGGAGAGCAGGTTAAGCTGACATGCAGGAGTAATTCTGTCACCTTAGATCCTAATATTTCTGACAGCAGTAAGAGCAGAATAAACAAATAGATGGGAGAGAAAATGTGAACAGGAGATGGGGAGAGAAAAGTCCCATATAGTAACTTCTTTTAAAACAATCCTTTTGTAATTTTGAAAAGCACTTAAGCTTCAGGTACACTGTGCTGCAATTCTCTCCCTGGATCCTTTGGGGGACTGGAAATAGCGCAGTTTGATGCTCATTTCATGTGCTGCTCTGTTTTTCTGGCTGTTGCCTTACTCACTTGCACATCTGGCCTTGGATATGTAGCACAACAACAGTAATATCACCAGTTTGACTGCACTGATTTAAACCAAAAACCCCAAGCCTAAACCAAAACTTTTTAAAGCCCAGAGTCCAAGAACATAGCTGAAAGTAATTTTTTTTTGCATAAAAATATATTTAATCTACTTTTATTGATAAATACTGTTATTGATGTTATTTTAATATTTTACTCTTAAAAATTATGTCAAGCAAGGTTTCCCCAGTTATGTTGCTTTTTTTTTGAGGAAATATAATTTGTGAAAAAAGTGTGTGGCCCTGCTGCATCAGCTTAGCTGTTATTACTCAGATGAAAAATAAAGCTCCAGTTTTTCAGCAGTTCTTTCATATGACAGACCTCATTACAATCTTTTTTTTTTTTTTTTGTAAGAATAAACTGTGTCTTTTTCTTCTGTGGTTTTTAATTGTAGATATTAATAGCCCATTTTGTGTGTTCTGAAACTATGTTCTTTCAACTTGGACAGAGATCCTGAGCACAAAGAAAATGTGTTTAAGACAAAAAGACAACAAAGAAGTTTTATCAGCACTGCACCAAAGTTTTTAGCATGTCCATTTTGGACAGATTGTCAATATCAAGATCCCAAAATGTGAACATTTTTGCACAGAAAGATAGCTGTCTATGCACATTTGTCAACTGTTATGTTCTGTTTTCTATTGGAAAAAGAATCATTCATCATGTTACAATCGCTGTCCAGTGCAAAGCTGATCAAGAGGCCTAACCATTAATTCATATCTGTCCACAGGTGTCAACTCTTAAGATGTATGCACTTTGTATGAAAATAATAAAAAAATATATTCAAGTAGTTGAATACAAAAGTCTTTAGAACCACCCTCATGTCCTTTGGGGGGATTTTACCCTGTAATGGGAATGTGAAGGAGCTTGACTTCAGAGTTGGTACTTGAGGCAAATAATCTTGGAACTGCAGAAACTGCAAATGGCTCTTGAGTGTGGTTTCTTATCTAGAAAGGGAAATAGAAGAGAAAGAGATTTCTACTGATAATGTATTTTGATAGGTTTATGTCAAGAGAAGCTCTGAGAAACTTTTATGGTGCAAAAATACTGGAATTCTTAATATAGGCAGAAGAGCTGCTTTCATATTCATATCCGTACCTAAAGAAAAGAAAATAAGCCTTTCCCCTGTCTTTCAGCAGTTAAGAGTTAGACTCCTCTCAGGAAAAAAAATGTTGAAATTAGGAATATCAGCAAAGCCATTGTTGGATGGCAGCACTGGGGGAGATCAGCAGGTTTGTATGGATAAGGCAGACCTAATAGATCCCATACTGATTACACGGTTAAGATGCTGATTGAGAAGAACTTTCACCCTAACCGATGGGATAGTCCTATTCTTCTCCTCAGTAGGATTTCCCTCTCTCCATTTGAAGCTGTGGCTGGGCCTTTGACAAATGCTCAATTTGGAGTACTCAGGCTTAAAATGGAGACTTTTAAAAATCTTTAATTGGGGCTAAGTGCTAGTTCGTCATGCAGCCCATTGTTTAGAACAAGGAGGCAGGACTAAAGAGTTAACTGCTTCCAATTGTAAATGCATCAGTGGCAGGCACATTACAAAGCTCTATACAATCCTGTGGAGTAAATGGTGGACAGCTCATCACAATTAGGCATGGTCATAATGAAGAGCCAGACGAGAGAAAAGGGGGCATGGGGAAAAACAGACCTTTTACAAATGTTTTTATATGAAGAGAAATTATAGCTAAAAGGGATAGTTAATTAGTTTAAAGAATAGGTGGTAATGCCTTCTCTTTGCAGAAAAAGAAAACTTTGAAAGCATGGAAAATGGGTGAGTTTCTAGCTGCTGATCTGGAAAAGGAGAAAACAATTCAAAGCAATACTGTACGTGGGTGTTTCTCAAAAGAGGCTGCGGTGGGAAGTGTGTGATCTGAGTAGTTTGCTCTTAGCAGAGACAGTAGGCACTCTTGTGTTTGATAGAGACCCTGTATGTAGCCTTGTTTCCCCTGGCATGCATCTGTGTTATTGCAGGTGCTTAGCACAGACAGAGATGCTCATGGTTTGCTTCCAGCTTTGCTCACCTCTGAGGAAGGCAAGGCCAACCTGGCTTCTGCTGGGAAGAATGCAGGGAAGAGCAAAGCTACAGCCAGCCTTGTGCTCTGGCCTCTCTGAGGTGTTCTGGCTAACCAATCGCCTGCAAAAACAATTTGCATTCTGAAATTTGTTGTTTGGGGAAGCAATGAAGAATGGCAGTCATCTGCAGCAGATTGCTAAAGAATAGTGCAGTAAACTCATGTATTGTGCTGATCATGAGATTCAGGCTGTGGGACATTAATGGGAGGTGAAGATTTTTCCAGCATCACTGAATTTTTGCGTGACTCTTCCTAGCACAGTCCCACTGTGTGTATCCTGAGTAAGATGGACCTGTGTGTCATTAATAGAAGCACAAAAGACCTAATAGAACACAAAAGACTCCACAAAGACTTTTTTGGATAGGTATATGCAGTCATTTCCCGTAAAGCTGATTGAGTTTCTTACTGCTGGGATCAACTTCTGTGGCTTGGTTGTGTATTTTTGTGCTACAGCACAGATTCTGAGAACTACAGGATAACTGTAATCCTTATTTTTTAGTCTGGGATTTTGGAACCACCGTCATCACTCCCTATGACAGCTGTGGAATCAGTGTTGGTGCTGGCACTGTCTGTGTCTGTCACATGGCACAAAATAGATTATGTTCTAGTAGTGAATGGGATAAGGTTGTTATTTCTCAACTGTTTCTCCCTGTAGTAGCATGTGCAGCATGCTTTGTGCTCACAAAGAGCAAACTTGTTTGTATGAGAGCCTGATTCTCTATTAGTAAGTGGTTTACTTTTATGGGACTGCTTTGGTGTCTTTTGTCCCAGGGAGAGAAAAATTGGGATTGCAGTTGTCTCTAATCTGTCACCTGAATTCTCTTGGAATTTGCCTAGTTTTACAACATCCATCCATCTCCAAGGATAAGTAATATCCACCTACACATGCCAGTAGCTGTGGTATTGCTTCAATAACCAGTAGGTTCTAATGTGGTTTTTGTGGTCAAAGTGGAGACATGCAAGATGGAATTTTAAAATTCTTGTTTTCCTCCTGTTGAAATCAGTTGTAAGACTTGTGAAGGAACAAAGTTGCGCCTGTTTTTGGCACTTCAAAAAGTTTCATGTAAAATATTTGATTCTTTTCATTAATTGTACATATTTGCTTGTCATGGCTTCGTAGAGAAAGCTGTAGCAAAAAGATTGTCTTTCATCATTGTTCTCTGCAGACCTAAAATCAATATTTCTGTGACTCCCCTTTTCTTTAAATCATCTCTGATAAGGTCTGCTTTAGCATTTGAATATGTGCAAATAACATGGATTCGTGCCCCCAATTACATTTGTCTTGTACATGAACAGACAGTATGATTAGAAATTTAAAGGATAAAACCTGTACCAGTGCCTTCATCAGGAGTTATGTAAATATAAGCCCTTTGAAAATTACATTTCATTGGTACAAGTTGATGTAGAAGGGAAACCAGAACCACAGAAGGCAGGTATTCTGCTGAATGATCAGGAATGTAGGAGTGTACAATTGTAAGTAGTATACAGATTAGATTCTACAGGTCTCTTCAAATGTTTCTTAAAGGGTTTGTTTGTTTGTTTGTGGTTTTTTTGGATGAGAAAAAGAGAAATTTGTATCATTTATTTTAAGAATGAAGAAAAGTAACATCATCTCTTCTCATATTCATTTAGATTTAATACAGGGTTGGATGCAGGCTGTGGGATGTTGAAAGGGAGAATAGAGAATAGAGGAAGCTGCTAGAAGGCTAACAGACACTGAACATTATTCTGAAAGAAACTTTTGTCCTTATCATACTATTATGCAGATAAAATGTTGGAAGAAGGGTCTGTATGAAAATGTTGAAAGAATTAATAGGGTTTGTGTCAAATTAATACACATAAAAACCTAAGGTCAAATAGGAAGTTGGAAGAAAATTTATTTTTCCACTCAACCTTCTAAAAGTAAGTTGTTTTCATTGCTTGCATATCTATGCTTACGTGGAAACTAAAATTTCAGTAAATTATTCAGTTTCTCTGCAGAAAGCTGTCCTCAACCTGTGAAAAAAAAAAAAAAATCTCTTAGTCTGGTCTTGAGGTGGTACTGAGTCTGTACCAGATCAGTTCATTCCTGTCATTTTACAGAAATACCTATCTTGGAATACTTAGTCTCTGAAGTTTGATATAACAGATGGAAAGCTCTTTTATACACTACCCAGGAGCTGGGTCAGAGAACTAAACATCTTTAGAAAATTTTTTCTGTGAGATTTTATTTTATTTAACTGTTTGGCTAAGCAGGGAGACAAAGTTGGAGGTGATCCAGGCCCAAGAATATGTAACATAAATTTCCAATGCACATGAAGAACATATTTGAAGAGAGAGAGCAAGAGATGGGCACAAATAATGAAAAATCCAACATTTTTAAAGATCATACTGACAAGGAAAGGTAGCAATTGATACCCAGGCCTACAATACATTTTTGCAGTCTTAGCAAAGTTCTAGAGAGTTTTTCTGTCAGTCTGTGAAGTATAAACGAGACATTTTGTAAAGACCCTCAGTCATCTGGTAGAATCCCAGTGGAAAGAAGAATGGATCAGGACAGGACCGTGAGGTCTGTGGATAATAAAGTCTCTGCAGAATTGCAGCTCAGCCATGGGCAATTACGAAGCAGAAATCTCTTCCTTTCAAAGGTTTTGGTTCTTCTGGAGGGTAATCTGGTAAGAATGAACACAGCAGCCTGACCACCCTGCCTCTGTTTGGATGGTTGGTGTGTTCACGTTCTTGTTTGTACCATACTGTGGCTGTAAATCAAGCTTTTTCCTGGGCTGCTGTTTACAGAAACAGTGATATTCATTTTATGTTTCAATGTCTGCAAATTTTTGCTAGAATTTAAATGCTAGAATTTAGCTAGAAAATATTCTTTGTGAACAGGTATTTTATCACATCAAGACCTACCAATAGTCCTTCAACGGTAAGATTTATTAATAATTGGAAATTTGTTATTTAATCTAGAGTTTAAATGTAGTTACATATGCCAACTTAATGCCACAAAATAGCCTAAGAATATTCTTAAGCAGTATGTCAGCTAAATTTTATTGCAGTTCCATTAGTATTACCATTAAGCAGCTGACTAAAGGTCATAATGAATACTTACTATTTTATATCACCCAGGAGGTGCTAAGTACAGCTGGAGTCTATTTCACTACTTGAACACATATAATAGTCGACAAATTGTCGATCAGTGGATGTGTCCATCTTATCAAAGTACTTTGTCTGCCCAAGTATGTAGCAATTCTTCTGATGTGCATTGCATAATAGATGGAGGTGGAGGGTTTTTTTTTAAAAAAAGGGAAGTTCTTATTAAATGGCTGGTTGTTGTAGTCCTATTCTAAGTACTGCCTATAATTCTCTCCTTGAACTGACATTTCAGTAATGCAGTCAGGGCTTGCATGATTCTAGCTAACCAGTTTAATAAGTGGGGTAACAATTATTGAGATTTCTGGTGTTCAAGATGATGAAAATTATTCTGTATATGGTTGATGCTTTTTTTCATACTTTTCTGACCATGTTATTCCTTCTACTGATGCCAAGTTCTGCTGGAACTGCAAGAAGATTATGCCCTTATTGTAATTCTTTAACAGCTGTTCCAAAATAAGTCTTGGTCCTTAACAAACCAGTTCTGTGCATTTAGAATGGATTTTTTTAGAATAGTTTTTCGAAAAGACCCCCATCAAAATAGATGGTTTGATTAATGTGGTGATTTGAGCTTTAATCTGTGTGATGAGTATCATGCAGAACTGTGTGAGCAGCATGGACTTGGGATCCTTGGGATCCTTTGTTGTTATCTATCTGATGTTGTTCAACAATTTTATTTGCAATAGGAAAGCCCTGGCTTTAAGTAAAAGTACTTAATATTTTCAATTGTTGCTTTCTTGTGTTTCAAGTGGATTTTATGAGTACACAGAGCTACACAGGACAAAAGGACAACTTCTTTATGAAATATGAAAAAATATTCCACAATCGTCTTGGTCCTATTTCTTTTCACTACAGAAAGTCTATGAAACTTCAGACTGCATTCAATTTCACATTCATTTTGGCAGCAATAGTACTGTAAAACTGCTCATTTCCTACAGGGCTTTTGCAATATGTATTTTAGCACACACATTCAGCAACGACTGACTTTTGATCTAAAATGAACTAAAAATACTTTTTATCAAAAATTGCGTGTATGTGAATGAAAGAGAAAGGTTAGCCCTCCACTGTGTTTGGCTTAAATTCTTTTGACATTAACTTGTTCAAAAGAGAATAATTTCCTTTTCTTGAGAAACACAAATTTTATTATTTTCAGCAGCAAATCTTTCCCCTTTAGTCCATTAGCACTAGGCAATCTCTTCCTGTTAGTAGCAAGTTGCAAGACAAGAAAGGGTTAAATTTTTATGGCAAAATATCTCATTGATCTTATCATTCTGAGTAATTAGGTAATTCAGCAGCCACAGTTCAATGAGACTTGATGTTCAAATGCTGCTCCTCTCCGCATCTCACCCTGGCTGAAGCTGGGAATGTAACGGAGGCCACAAAAGAAATGGGATATCTCAGAAATGTCCCAAATCTCGTGGTTATCACCAAAGTATGGGCTGCTCAGGTGGGCCCCAGCAGAGCTGCAAGTTGAAATTTTGCCTTGACATCAAAGGGACCAAATAGATGTGTCTTAGACTTCCCTGACAGAATTTCTCAGTCTGGTGAAACAGTGAAGCTGCATGGAGATTCAATGGAAATTGAAAAATGCAGACAGAAAAATGGGAATGAAAATTGAGAGATATTTTAAGAGTATTCAAGATTTAAAAACCCAAATGTTCTCTACTGTGTCAGAGGGAAATAGAAGCCACACTTGTAATAGGTGGCTTTTATGCTCTCTGTACACTCACATGTCAGTTGACAT
Source organism: Ammospiza nelsoni (assembly GCF_027579445.1). NCBI lineage: Eukaryota > Metazoa > Chordata > Aves > Passeriformes > Passerellidae > Ammospiza > Ammospiza nelsoni. Next base: position 13,892,310 of record NC_080638.1, read on the forward strand.
CTCTGTAAAGTCCTTTCAGACTAGAAGTAATGGAATATAAAAATTCAAAAGAGAAGAAATGATGATTGCTGCTGACAGAATCAAGTACTATGGCTTTTGCAGCATGTTTGGGGTAAAAAAAATAGTCTCCAAATATCCATGAACACAAAGAATTGTATAGATCATTTACTAGATGGAAACTTCCAAATTCTTCTTAGTGCAGAAAAAACCTCCCAGATATGATTAAATAAACCCTTAACTTGCATTTGGACAGAAACATGGTGATGTGTCCAAATACTGTATAAGTGCAATGTACAACTTTAAAATTCATTAGTTGCTTAGCTAAAGAAGGTCTTTAAAAAATAATCATTTTGAGTTTAGTTCAAGCAGGCTTAGGTGACCTCAGTGCAAGAGTCCTGAAAGACTTTGCTGAGATGATTTCTGGTCAACCTCTTAATTTTTTATTAAAAGGTGATTTTTTTGCATATTTTAAAACCTAAGTCATAAAATTGTGCTAGTGTACAGAACTGCCAGCAGAATGGTTTAGACTTCTATAAATTAGTCAGCTTGCTATTGATTGCAGGTAAAAGAATGGAAATGTTGATCGTGAATTCAATAAAGAATTACAGAATGGAAGTGAAGTTCATGGCTGTCACAGTTTTATGATGAGAGCACCTTGTAAAACCAACTTTCAGGTTCTTCATGTGGTTGTAGGTCTAATGAATGTACTGTCTAGACAGAGGGTATTTAGGCTTCAAAAAAACTCCTGGTGCCACATTGGAATTAAGAGGTGCAGTAGCACTGTCACAGCAGTATCCAGCAAACAAACTGAGAGTGGCCTCCCTGGCAGGTGCCAAAGAGGAATTTTCAGTGAAGAGTGCTTACTCTGTGGGATGTTTCCAATGGCATCCTGCTAGGACTGATTCTGCCAATGTTTGGTGTCATCTTCACTGATGGACACCAAGCCACAATACCCTGGCCAAGAACATTTTTGGACTAAGATTAGTAGAAAATTATGAGGGAGGGCATCCTCAGGATTTTATCACTTTGCGTCACATAGATTCTGCCTTCTTGGAATAAAATGTATTTTGATACACTCAGGTGTAAGGCTGTACAGAGGAGACAAATATCAACAGGAATGACAACTGCATCCTGTGAAACAGTCACTGACTTAAAAGACTTTGAGGTCACAGTGGCAAGAGTGATGAACTGGAGCTCTTAGGGAAGTGTGCTTAGAAAAGCCAGTGGGATTCCTGGATGTGGCAGTAGTGGGCTGGAAAGTGACTTTTACCTCCAGCAACTGAGTAACTGTTTCCCAATCAATACCCTGCTAACCGTTCTTTTACAGACCCTTTGTGTTATCAAGGGAGGCAGCTTGTCCCTGTCACTGTTGTTCATGCTTCTTCAGCTCAATGTTATAGGCAGAATGTCATGAAGCAGAAGAGCAGGCACACAAGCAACTTCTCAGATAAAAGCCCCAGAGTACAGAACCTTTTCACCTGAGATGGTCCGTGGTCAAGCCACTAAAAGGAAGACTTGTACTCCTGGAGCTGTTAGTGGTTCCATGCAGCTTTTCTGTGTGACTTGGAGGTTGTTTTGACACCACTTCTGGTGGTGGTGGTGGTGGTGGTGGGAGAGAAAGTTGTGATCCTTGCTCTTGAGATGCATTTCTGTAGGGGAATAGAATATAAGAAAATAAAGATAGTGTAGAAAGTAATCTTACCCCTAAGGAGTTGCAGCTGGGCCAATTATCAAAGATTAGGAACAGGCCTGACTTTAACAGGCCACAGCTGTAACCAGTGAGAAGAAGATGCTATAACAGAGTGGGTTGGCTGAGTGAGAGGGGAATTGGAGTCAGTGGCTGCTTTGTGAAGGGGAAAGAGTCAGTGCTCTGAGGAGATGTCCGTGAGAAACACCAAGAAGGTATGGAACTTTTGTGATAAGGAGACAACAGTATGGAACCCCTGCAATAAGATGACAACATATTTTCTCTGGGACATCATAGGAATCATGCTCTGATTTCATGATTTGAAGTCACGCCCATCTGCAGAGTAGGGCCAATGCCTCTCCCCAGTCCTGGGGGCAATCTGAGGGTGAGCACATTGATGGCAGTGTGAGGACATTCCAGCCGTGAGCCCCTTGGCGAGAGCTTTGGCGCAAATGAGACAAGCACCTTGTGCAGGGGGATATAAAGGAATCCGCTCAGGCAAATGTCCTCCTCACAAATGCTCTGCAGAAATATCAGCCAGTCTTAATGAAACCTGACTGCAAGTTTGTTTGAAAACTATTTTGAAATGTTTAAGACTTAATTTTGAATGTGTTGGCATTTGTGTATTTGTAAAAGTGCTTCAGTTCCATTTAAGCACTGGATATCCATTTACATTCAAGAATGTATCACTCCTTTATTAAATATATACTCCAAGGCCCTAACACACTGTCTCCAAGTAGCAGTTCTACACTCATGTATTCTTTATCACTTCTAAAACATTTAGTCCTGTGCAAAACATTTAAGTTCCTCTCTGTCTGTAAGTACTGTGGTAGCCGTGCACGTGTCCAGAGAAGACAAAGATTAACTGTTTATTAACATATTAATTAATGTTTTAAAACTCAGCAAGTCATTTTAAATGACGTAGGTACAAAGACATCCTGATACAGAAGTATTTTTGGACTAAGTATAACTTACTGGAAGACAGTAAGCCTAAATATGTGGAAAGTCCAGAATAGTGCTCAAACTGGTTAAAATAAGCTACATGTTTGTCTCAAAAATTGTTTACTGACAAAAATTTTAATGTTTTTCTTGCTTTTAGGTAACCAGAATCTTATTAACATTTTTTTCCAAATTCTTTGCAGGGGGTAGTAGCTCAGTTATTCAATAGCTAACTGACAATAATTAGCCTATTATGATGATTAATGCTTATTCAGGACGTTTAATTTGCATGCTATAAGCATGGTGAGACAGCTAATTTGAAGTTATGCCAAATACAGTGTTTAGTTTTTATATACAACATTTGTTTGCCTTTCCAAATATAAAATAATTGACAAGAATAATCATAGCTGAGGATATTAGGTCAGCAAGTTTTCATTTCTCCTTTTAATAACAATGATGTGTTACTTAGTGAACCAATTAGCAAGGTAAACTTTACTTGCATTTAAAAATGCATAAAGCTAAGGAAGAATTTCTAAATTGTAGTTAATGGAATGTCAACAAAGATGCATATTCTGTCATTCTAGCTCAGGTGAGAACCATCTGTCCCAGATAGATAGCATTTCTCCAACTTCTCACAAGGAAGAAGGATACTAGGTCATTTTTATGCACCTTGTAATCAGGATTGACTTTATGAAAGTCAATTAAGCTACTAGGCCTTAGCCATAGTTTCAAAGAAATAGACAGTGAAAGAATAAATGTCTTTAATTATGGTTACTAGAAGCCTTCACTTTTTCCCTCAGGAAATGCCTATATATTCATGTGGAACTTGCAGCCTGTTCTGGACATTTGGAGGGGCAAATTTCCATTTCTGCTTCTGATTGCTCAGGTTCTTTGACCCAGGCAGCAGAGCACACTTCAAAATGTGATGCTCTTCTCCAAAAGCTTCAATGTCTCTGGATTTGAAGCTTAAGTCTCCTTAAGCATGCTTTCAGAAAAAAAAAGCCAAATAGGGAAACATGAAGAGGCTCCTAAGAGAAAAAGAATGTCTGCAGTAGTGTTTGGAAAGTGATCTGGCGCCTTTGGAAGATAAGGGGAAAGACAAGTTTCTCTATGGGAAGTGTTGGTGTTTCCTTCAAAGTCTTCCTTAGGTTTCAGCCTTTGAAGCAGCAGGCATTGCAAAATTCCTCCTTGGGCATCATATAAAAGTAGACAGCACATCTGTGCTCATGCACCAGTCCAACCAGTCATCGCTTCTTGATAAATATTTCTGCTTGCTTTCTGCAAAAGGCATTTCTAGCTGTTCTTTGCAGCAAATGGCTGTGAGTTACTGATGAGAAACAGAAGAATCTATCTTTTGTGCAGTACCAAAATGTATATTTTTAATTTTTTTTTCTATTGACCTCAAATTTTGAATACCTGGGATGAGTTGCAGGATATTTATTCTTCTTTATGCCATTTTTTCCTCAAACTGCTGAGAAAGCAAAGTGTCTGGATGCTTTCTGACTCCGAGGAATAAGAGGAGGAAGAGACAATTGTTCTCCTAGAGGTGATGACAGGACCCCAAGTCTCTGTCATTTGCGCAGGGTCCTTTTAACCTTTTGTTATTTGGAAGAAGCTGGCAGTCTGTATTAATCTGTGTGAAAAATAGTGGGCCTGTTTCTGTCCATTTGACCTCCCCTCCCCTGAAAGGACCACAAGCCAGCCAGGCAGGTTATACCCAGCCCTTGCTGAAGCACTGCCCCATTCTTGTTGAAGCCCAGCCACAGCATTTACCACACCCTTGCAAAGAGCCAATGGACCCTGAATCCATTTGAATCCATTAAAGTAGAACAGAGCAGCTCTGCCTGCACCTGGTGAGCTGAGGAAGCCCAGGCATGGCCTGCTGTGCATCCCCAGGGCTTCTCCAGCGCCCCACAGCCATGGCAAGGCTCTTGCCCAGGTGTGGGGCAGGGGTTTGCTCAGAGCTGAGGCCCTTTAATGAGCAGCATGAATGAGGGCTGCTCCCATGGTGAGGCTGGGAAGAATTTGGCCCACAGACAAATGTGGCCCATGCCACAGCACTTAGGGCTTTGTCCCCTTTTTGTTTACAATTACAACCACGGACAAATGAGAAACTGTTCACAGTTTCTCAGTAAGAATATGGGGAATCACTGGTTATCCACCACCTACTTAGATCCTCTTTATTTTATTTTTCTATTGCATCTCCCAATACTTCATTACCACCTTTGTAACTTAGAGGAGTGCAGGGACCAATTTAAAATCCATTGAAAGAGCCTTTGGCTTTCTGTAGTGGCTCCTGGATCAGGGCCAGGGGGTATAAACTGCTAGTGGCAAGTTTACAACAGTGCTCCCTTTGTGGGTGCCACTGCTGGGGCTTACTGAGGTGGCTGAACACTCTAACAAAAGTGATTTTGCAGATTAACCTGGTGACAAGCTGTGTGTTCTCAGTGGGAACTCTTCCAAATTTTTAAAAACAATTATAGTTCTCTGTCCATGAATGCTGGACTGTCACATTCTGCCAACACAGGGAAGCTTCAGAGAGGGTTTTTTGGGCTAGGCTGAATCTCCCTCTGTCTTTGTACTCTAACTAATCTAATCAAAGATTTATTTGTTGCTTGCTTTATTATCCCCGTATTCAAACACACACAATGCAGTATTTTGTGAGCTTACTTCTGAAACAGATTCTAGCAAGGTTAAAAAAAAAAAATTAAACCAACTTCCTTGCACTGCATATATACCCACTTAGTACTACACTAGTCATGCATTAAAAATACCTCTGATCTGCTATTGCCAGGGAAAATTAACTGTAAACTGAAAGAAAAAGTGGTGCATTGCACTTCAGTCTCAATCCTACCCTTTCAGTCTTGGATTTATTCACATCAAGAGCAATATAAATACATTAGTCAGTAATTTGGTTTTTACTCATTCACAGGCAAAAATAATCTTTTCCTTAGTTTGATAAAAACTGTTCTGATGGAAATGCAAATCTCCAGGAAAGGTTCAGACATGGTTTAAATTGTCCATTGCGTATTTTTGATCACTTACATGAATTCAAGGACTACTCCACTTGAAGCAAAGCTCTCATTTAAGCCAAAGAATGAAACATGTTCCTGGGTGAGTAGCTGCCTAAGCAAAGTACAGTATTAAATGCTACCTGTGTTGGTGGTTGGAAAGCAAAGAGATTGCATTACTGATGAATAAATCAAACTGATGAATTATTGCAACAAGTTCTTTTTTAAAAAAAATTGAAACAGTTCTTAGTTGAAATGTGTTGAAACTCAGAGTAGGTTCATAGTAGGTTTTCTAATGAAGGATTTTTTTTTTTGTTACATATGGAATCAGTTGCAGTTTGGTTTCATTTTTGCTGTTGTTGAAAACTTAGCATAAACCTGTCCTTGAGAAGCTTGGAAGTACCTGATATATTTGTGCAGCCTTGAATTCACCATGCAGAAACAAAATCCAGCCAAAAATCTCGGTGGAAGTTGCAGTGATGATTTCCCAACAACCAGTGGCTTGTGGCTTGCAAAGCATTTTTTATTTTTTACTATTTCAGTTGTGATTTGCTACATTGTGCTCTTCTTTTTGCATGAGATGTAAAGGTCCCTTGTTGTTTGTGTATCATTGATACAATTCTCCTGCAACCAAAAACAAAGAAGGCAGTAGTGCTTTTAATAGAGGGTGCCTGATTGATAAGCTAGTTGCAGCCAAACCTGCTCTGGCTAATTGTCTTTCAAATGCCCTCATTAATCAAACAGAGGAGTAAGTCTGACAGGAGAGCTGTCACTGTTTTCATGATTTCCTACCACTCACCTCACAGTGTGAGACCTGGCTGGGTACCCAAATCATGGCCTTTAAACAGTTTTAATGCCTGCTCACTGCAGAGCACACCTGGCTTTGGTGGGATGGGGGCCTGCCCAACTCTGAGCCATGATCTATCCCAGGAGACCAATTTAGCAGTTATTTAATGATTCATAGCTTGATGTCTGGAAATGAGTGCTCCACACGATAACATACATAAACAAATTTAATTAGTTTTTGCCTTTTTTGCATAAGTAGCCACCAGTGTATTAAAGCTGCAAACAAAACAGGTAGGCTGCCTGGAAAGTCGTTGAAGCTGGTTCACAGCAGAACTTTGTAAAAGGCTGTGGTGCTTTCTTTCATCTGCTGATAGTCACTGATGTGTCTTTGGCCAGGTCCTGAAGTTGCTGGGTTTGCTCATTAAGAACAAGGGAAGTAGTTATCTCAACTAGCTTTTGGCCAGGTGTTAGAATTACATATCTACAGCAAAAACTGGCAGCCTCTCATCTACTGCCCTTCAAAGCTGCAGAATGTAGTATTTTTTTGAAACTGTTTTTAAAGGATGTGCTTCATATATTTCCTGTTTTGCAATCTATTAGAAATATTATTTAATACACATCAACCTGAGTTATTGTTCAGAGATAGGGATTTATATATTTACATTTTTATTGAACATACATGAAAATCTTGCAAAATTATTTCTAGTTGTGCACGCTACAAAATAGGGCAAAATACTTAATGCTTAAGAAAGCAAATTGAAAGCTTTAGGGACAGAATATTTTTTTAACCTTATTTTGTAACATTGTATAATTAACACTGGTGATGTATGAAGTGTATGGGGGTTTGTTTCTCTGCTGTTAAGTTTTTCATATTCTCTGTGGAGCAGAATTCTAGGATTGATAGTCCAGAATAATATCTTGTCATTCTCCTAAGCAATATAAGTAAATACATTTTGCATGAAAAAATGTTGCATTTTGCATATATTCATATTAAGTGAAATTCTTACTTTAATAAAATTTCAGGGCTGAAAATGATTCAGCGACACACATTACAAATATTTTATACTGCAGGGTTTCTTTGAACTCCTGACAGCAGAGCAATATGGCTTGTCTTTTTTTCTTCATCTGGGATTAGCTTCTACCCACCAAGGGGAATATTTGCTCCGAAGAGAGGTGCCTTTTTCTTTAATAGGGCAGTTTGATCATAAATTTTAGCAGATCTTGGTTTTAGATTACCAACTGTCTGAACCAGACACCTTGTTTTCCTGAGCACACAGAGGAAAATCTTAGCATGGAACATGTTGGTTCCAGGAATCCTGCAGTCATCACTTTATAAATGTGCTTGATCTCAGGCTTGAGCAAGGGGGACCAAGCCATGATTTAAGATGATATGCTGCTATCCAAAAGTGAAATTCTGTCTCCAGAAAGCTCAGTGGAAACTTCGTTATTGGTCTCAGTGGGGCCAAATTTTATTTTTGTTAAGGTATTGTGAACTTTGGAAGCAATTTAGACTGAGAAAGAAGGTGGAGACAGGAGACAAATTGTTTTTGACCTTTTTCTTTTAGAAATTTAACAGAGACTATTGGCTCATTTCTGCCAGTACCTCCCAACACCTATCGGAAAATGTATTTTCTCTGAGTCACTATTAATTTTATATCATGGTGTTTTATTTTACTATGAGAGACAGAGTTCCAAGTGGTGTGATTTATAGGACATGTATACCTAGGTAGATATTGCCTCATGTTTTCTCTTCTCTATAACCCAAAACAAAGAGCCTTAAAGAGATATATTAAAATCTAGGTACCTGGTCCTAAAATTTGACCGACTTTAACAAAATCAGTAGTGTGTAGGTAAACATTTCCAAAGGCCTGTGATTGATTTTATGAGCTCATTCAATGCCTGTGGGTTGTGCTCTGTGGACACTCATAAGGATTTCTGATTAGTGTCATCGTGCCCCCTATAAATCTATTTTCTTGGGAGTCTATATCTTGGTAATAAAAACTTGTCCTGCAGTGAAAGGTCTTGGCATAATAGCAGAATTATTGCTATTTTTACTGCATTTGAAAAGCAATTCTTGCACCTTCTCCCCATCCTCTAGAAAGTCTTTTTTTTTTCTGCATATAATGCAATCCAAATCATTTCTTTGGTGATTTAATTAGGTAATATTAATGAGTGTACACTTCCTTTCTTACCTAGATTGTTGTGGACTGTACAGGTCCAACCTTGTCACTGTTGTCTGCATGTGTTGACCCCGGGCAGACTTAGTCCATTTTCCTCACTTGGGAAAATCTGTCAGCTTCTGCCTGTATTCCTGTTGTTTCTTCCAGATTTGGACCCCCCAGATCAGGATGGCTCTTTAAGATACAGTGAGGAGTCAAACTTTGTATTTAAGTGCCATTCCAAGAGCTATGAGGTGTCACGCCATTTTAAGACTTCATTTGTGGGTTCTTCAGCTGTGGCCAGGAGCCCTTTCAGGCTTGGTCATTTGAAGTTTTGTATATGTTCAATGTGGCCCATAGGTCTGTTAAAGAAGCACAGATTTGACAGGATCCACGAAACAGACAATACAACACCTAATTTCTTTTGAGCCTGGCCAGAACCTGCTGCTCAGAGTTAGTGCAGGTACCACTGCAGGAATTGCTGCTGTGCCTGGCCCACAGGGAGGGGCAGTGCTGCCTTCTGTGTAACAGGTGATGGTTTTGCTACCCAGGTAAATGAAGAGTTTATTTTTGTCCTGACTGGCCTCCAAGTGGCAGTGATTCCCCTCTGCAGCCAGCTCAATAAAACATTTGCATGGGAAATAAATTTAGTGATTTATGGTTTAGGTCTTTCTATAGAATATTCAGTGTATTTGTTGTTGAGAGAGACGCTCTGCTATTCCCTTTTGAGATCAGGCTTTAGTTAAACCTGTGCTTTATTTATTTGTGAAACTGTTGTGAATCATGCAAAATGTTGCAAAATGCTTCCCTAAAAGAACTACTGAGTGTAGCATCTGACTGCAGGTAGTTAAGAGCAACAGGGTTTAAAATTACTAAAATTCAGGAAGTGGGTAGGAATTGGAAGATGACAATTCCTGTGTGGGTTGAGCATCTGGAGCCAGCACTACTCCCAGTCTGGTCACTCTGGGATTCTGCTTTTGCATGAGCAGGAGAGGAGAATCTGCCACAGGGCAGCTGCAGGAAGATCAGTAATCAGATCCCTGATAACCTGAGTGACTGCTGCAGGCACACTGGAGCAAACAGATTGCACTGCAGCAACACGGTGCAGAGTGATCTTGTGGGGTAGGGACACTGAAATCACAGGATGGAGTTGAATGAAACTGATTAATCTTTTGGATGGTTTTATTTGGTTGTTTGCCAAAACTTATTTTCTTTTATCTAGTGATAATATTTGTGATATATTAAGAATAAACAAGATTAGAAGAGAGTTTTCGTTAGTAGTAAAAAGGTTATTTCATCTTACTTTCCCTTTTGTTTTTCTCATGTATAATTTTAACTATAATTTCAACAGTTTATTAGCTACAGCTTTTCCAAAAAACAAGAAAAATATACCAAAAACATACAAAACCAAGATGGTAATATAGTACTTATAGGACAATTTTGGTTTTTTCTGTTGCAGAAATGATGTTGCTCATTCAGGTCTGGTGAGAAGGATGTTGGGAGTACATCAGTGGAGAAAGACATGGTAAGAATTTGTCACTAAAAGAAAAGCATACAGGATTGTCATCTAAATTAAATGCTGATGGATCATGGATTGGATTTTATCTGAGGGTTCTTTTAGCCTTTAGGTATGGAGTATATCTGTGACTACAGTGCCAATGGTGATTATTGCTGTGATGGATCATCTGCTCAAAAATAATAATTGAAAGGACCTTCCTGAATTGTAGGACCTTATCCTATGGGAAAAATGCATAGATGGGAAGAGTTCCATTATGAACTGGAGATAGATGGAGCAGGTTTTCTCTCTTTCAATATTTTCCATGACTTTATTTGTTGTTATGAAGTCTTAAAACTAAAAACTGAAATTTCATATCAAACTTCAGCAGAAAAATGTGGTTACTTGTGAAAGAGTTTTGGTTTATAACAACAAAGGTGTTTGGGCTGAAAGTGCTTTACTGGTGGATTCAGAACAGCTACCTGGTGTAAGTCAGCTCTGAGTAGGACATAAGGAACCCAAGAGTTATTACTTCAGCAAAGTCAAACTCATTTTTGCCTTTTAATTGTGTTTATTGTGTGAATTTACCATCTGGAAACTGACTGATTAAAACAGAGGTGTTGTTTCTATAAGGGCCAGGATTGTGAAAGTCAACTGAAATATAATACAGGAGTTTGGAGTGAAAGTTTTCATTTCAAAAATAGATACATAACACTGCTAATTTGTCAGTGATGCTGGCTTTGAGGTCTGGAAATTGTGGGTGAAATTCATATGTCTCCACCAAGATATCAGAAATGTAGATATCAAAGGCTGGGGAAGTCACCCTAGATTCACTTTACAGTCAGTTGAGGAAAAATGGGCACCTTCAGAGAGTGATTCATCTCAGCCTAAAATAGGCAGGTCAGGCAACTTGCCCCCTGGAGATGCCTGTTTCTCTCCACTGACTGTAGGAATGCCTACAGTGGCACACTCAGAATTCATTGTGTAACCTTTCAGTGTCTGAAGCTAGGCTGGATGAATCTCACCCTGTGGTAGCAAGGACAGGCTCTGCCAGCTGTACTAGTGTGAATAACACCTTCCTGGGCTGCTCCAGTGCCTCTGCTTCTGGCATTGAAGAAGGTCTAGCTGAGAAATTCTGAGGGTCCTCAAAACCCTGAATGATCACAATGATGATTTTTGAGGCTTGTTTACTTCTTAGCTTCATTGGGAGTAGGTAGTTTTATTTTAATTGTGTAAAAAGAAAGGGAAATCTGGGGTTTCTGTTTGTTAATATTTTTTCCCCTGTGGAATCCTAAAAATGAAGGCATATTTTATTCTGTTGGGTAGTAAAAGCTGCTGGGATTTTCTCAAAAGCCAATGGCTGTCTATTATTTTTTGTCCCATTTGCCTTCCCCATTTTTAGTGTTGCAGAGTGTAGTTAGATAGTGGCTGCCCTGTAAATCCAGCAAGCATGGAGGAACTGGGTAGACATTTTTTTAAGGGCTGGCAAGCTTTGCTGGGTTTGGAGGATGTCTGTGAGACTGAAGATCCAGCTAGATTTGCAATCATAATCCTTGCCTGCTTAAAATAATTTTTAAAAATTGAGAAGGAGATGGAATGAATAGTGCTGTTGTTTTGTACAACATTTGCTATTAACAGAGTTAATAGAAGAAATGTTAATAGGAAGGATATAATATAAAAATATTTAGAGAGAATTTGTGTTTTTGTGTAGTTTATGAATTAGGAAAGCAAGATTGCTCAGAAGACCCTTGCTTAAAAGGGAATTGCCCTGAGCACTGAGCAATACTGTGATAGAATATGTTCAGCCTTTTAGGTCACAGGATACTTTTCGTTCTGAACTCCTGTAAATACAAACCAGTTTGAACATAACAGGAGCACAAGGGCTTTTTTGCTTCTTCCAGAAATCCCCAGAAGTGGGAAGATGGAAAAAGTCCCAATAGTATTTATGACTTTTATTTTCTGTTGTTCAGAGAACCTGCCAAACACATAATAATTAGAACTTTGTGCTTGAGGTCAGTGAATTTGTACCTGAGCTGATGTTTCCAGTCACAGAGTGCTCTGAATTTTCTGACACTCATAGATGGGATAAAGTGGTCCAATAGTTCAACACACTTGTCACCTGCTGTTATTTGTTTTTTATTGGTTTTTTTCATGTCTTGACAAATACTAAAAATAGGACATAGATTGTTCCAAATCTTGAATGTACCAAGTGACTAAAATAAAAATCTGAGAGATAGAGGAAGGAAGCTTACATTTTTACAACTTCTTACATCTTTTCCTTCTCATATGTCTGCAAACAAAGCCATTTCTTATTTAAGTATTTCCCAATATAACCTACCATGTTGAATGTCCTATATGAGTTTAGCTGTTTGTAATTTACCAGGAAAACAAGAGGAAACAGTGCAAGGAAAGCAGGCTGCATACTTTGAACTGAAATTCTGCACCACCTTCATTAATAGTGGTAGGATCTCTAAACAGGCATCAAACAGTGAACCTCTAAACAGTGAACACTCTAAACAGTGAACCTTTGTAAATTTAATTTTAGCCGGGCATGTTGTATAATACTCTGCATTGCTCTTCAGACAGCTCAGAGATGAGGCAGTTCTGAGCACATGCTGGCAGCTGTGTGCATGTTGCTAATCAATCTTGTGTGTACAACTTAGGGGCTGCTTCACCTACATTTACTTTTCATTTAGCCCTTCTCAATTACCCATTCAAAAATCTTTGAAGATTGTTCCTCAGTCCTGTAATCTCTCCTCAATGAAAATGAGTGGAGCCACAAAGAGAACTAGAATAGGATTCATTCTCTTCTGTGCAAAAGAGAATGGATAAAAGCTTGACTTTAATACAGGTATGTGATAACACTGCTGCTATAAGACACCTTTTGGCCACATGGCAAATGAGCTGAAATAAATCTGTTCCTTATCATGCAAGGCTTTCCTAATTAATTGGGGAAATCCTTCCTCAGAAGGATGAAGAAAACAGAGTGGAACTGAGTACACTAATGCTGGGAAAGGACAAATTCACCTGTACTTCTCTAATTGCCACCATTTTCAATCTGGAGGCAGGTAAAACTGTTGAAATAGGAGCATTGCTTTGAATGCAAGTGAAATTTAGGGAGTGGGATAAGTCTTTCCAAAGTAGAGAAAATAATTTTACCTTTACTAAAAATCAGGGATTGTCTTTCCTATATTGGGGTGGCTGGAAAGTAATTTTATAGACCTGTTTTTGACTTGGTTCACTTGGAGTGTGACTTATTTACTTGAAAAATATTTATGTGGAAACAGGTAGTGGAGCATCTTAGCTACGCTGATTTTCATCACAGTGGCAGTCTTGATGCCCTTCTCCCAGGACTGCCATAATCACTCAAAATAGTCTATATTTTTAGTTTTACAGAATATCTTCCCGAGTTCAATTTCAGAATAATTGCAGTGCTGTTATACTTTGAAAATAATAACTATTTGCATGGGGTTTAAGAGGTGTTTCAGGGCCTGACATCCAGTGAAGTTTCTCAGGTTGTTGAAAGGATGGTTTGAGTAACTCTTTCAGAAGCTCAGTTAATGTAAGGGCACGTTAAGTTTTGCCCTCACAGGACTGATGGCATGATTAGTCCATTAAAAATCTGTATCACCAGGCAGGTATTTCTTTGCTGTGGATCCTCCAGGAGTTAGAATATTCATCATTTTGAAAAAACACTCATCACTGCTGCATTTACCAGAAAGTCCCACATTTTTTTGGGTGTTATCCCAATGTCCTGGTAATAGAAAAATTGGAAAACTTCTATGTTGATCCAGTGACTGAATGTTATTTTTTTCCCCCTATACATTTCCCATGAGGAAATGCTCAAGTGGTATCACTTATGGCTCTATCACTTATGGCAAATGATATACCTTCTTATTTACAAGTAAAAGTATTCTGGGTGTAGAAATGGAAATTGCAGACTTGACAAGGTTACTGTAAAAAAATGTGAAATGGCATAGCTGCTGGCCTAATTACCCTTTCCTCTTTGAGTTCAAACATTGTGAGTAATGGGCAGTGGCTCAAGCAAACACTGGAAATTTTGTTGAAGAAATAAGAAGTGAAATGGGGGAACATGTATCTGTTTGTTTTGGTTGTTCTAGTCAAGGCAGTATTCAAATGATAGTAGCCTTCTTTCTAAGTCTCATCATTTTCTTGCATAAGTGTTTTGCTTCAGGAGAAAAAAATGCTTGTTCTCACTTGCCCTGCTTTGGTAGCAGCATGGAAGTCTTGGAAATTCAAGGTCTAACACATCCACATGGGTCCAAACCTGGGAGGCTGAGATGCTGTACAGAAACGAATAAATGCCACCTTACTGCATAGGTACTAACTGAGATATAGCATTATCTCCATGCTTAGCAAATAACCTCTGTGAAAGACAGATATTTTTGTCAGTACACCTGATTATCTTTAATCAAAGTGGTCTCCAAAATTCACTTTGCCAGCTCTAATGGATTGAGGTTTTCTGGACAACCATCTCTTGTGTGCTTTTTAAGGGAATGCAGTGTGAAGTGTTTCTAGTATTATAAACTTACCAAACATGTTTTGTTGTACTTGAAACTTCACTTATCTTGGATTTACTTTCTTTATATCATCCTCTCCATCTCATTGGACTCGTCTTTCATTTTATGGGAAAAATTTTGGATACAATGTCGATTTATTGAAACATTTTTCTTGAATGCCATTGTGTAATTTCTGTGTAAGTTTGCTGCTGCAGGGACTGCAAAATTTTGCTGTAAATTGCCATGATCCAAAAGAAAGGACTCAATAGCTGGAATCTAATAGGAATATAATTAGAGAAATGGAAATGGGCAAACAGTGTCAATACAGAACAGAAACCAGGTGTTGGCTGGGAAGAGCAGTAAATCCTTTCAAAATAGAAGTTTTAGACATTTAATGACCTCTAACTGTTGTGTAACTGACAAATATAATCTAGGGCTGGGTACTGTTCTTTACCGCCTTTGCTGTTTGTAATAAGGAAGGATCAATTCCCTCATCCATAAGCGCAGTGTGAGTTGTAAAACTTTCAGTGTCCTTGGACAGGCCTTGGTACTTCAGCACCCAGCTGAGGTGGTGGGGTTTAGATAATCTTAGCACTGAAATGGCCCTATGGCCTTTTCTGCAAAGCAGAAAAACTTCCTTAGGTTACACAAGTGATTAAGAATATTTCTAGTTTGTGAAGTCAAGGAGTCATGACAGCCATTTGTCTATTTTCTGTGTGTGTGGACAGTTTGCTTAGGAGTTTTTCTTTCCAACAACCTCTAAAAGTTCTTTGGAGAAAGAAAATAGAATAATCTACTCCAAAACTATCATAAGGGCTAGAAAGCATATGGATCAGAAAGCAAACAGACCAGAATCTCACAAAAATCCCAAATCTGATGACTTTAGAAATAATATTCCAGGCTTACTGAAGTCAGCAATAATTTTTAGATTTTCAGAATTTACAAACTAGTATGTCATTCAGGCTGTGTTTGGAAAATTAATTTTTAAATTTTTTTCCTCAAGTGACACCATATTTAGCTGAAGTTCTAAATCACTGCGTGCTCTGTGTTTGTCAGCGAAATGCCAAGTGCCCCATTTTGTTCCTAATGGAACTCTCGTACGTGTTTGTGTGTAGCCTGCAGTTTTACATTCTGTCCAGAGATGGAAGCTGCGTGCTCTGACAAGGTCAGGTTGGGAAGGAGGCCACATTCCTTGAATAAGAAAGCCAGGAGGCCAGAGCATGCCATTTCATTAGTCAGCCCAGGACTCTCTAATAGAAAAGGAGGGAGAATGAATGCTATGGAATTTAAAATAACTATTTCAGCTTTTCTGCAGCTTGGAAAATGTTGCTCTTGGGCAATATTCTGTTAATGATCGCTATTGGACCAGATGTTCAGGACACGTAAATGAGTGTATTTCCATTGACTTCAGTGGAACTAGGCCAGCTTACGCCATCTGAGAATCTGTCCCTTCAGCTTTCTTTCTAAACCAGCCATGATTCTGGGTGAGGAGTTGCAGTTTTATCTGTCATAGTTCTGGTGTCCAGCAGAGGAGATGAAAATTAACATTCTTATTTGCTTCATCAGTGTGAGAACAGATTAAACTCTGACAAAGAATCAAAGTAATTCAAATAATCAAATTTGAGAATGTGAAATGTAACAGACTTGCTTTGTTTTGCAGTGGGTATTTTGTCTGTCAAAAGAGAACTTCATAATTTTCTAGATGGCTGACCAGTTCTCCAAGCTTCTGATGCCACTTAGGCCAGTGGCGTGGAATAAATTGAACACATTAACCTGAAAAAGATCCCAAAATTTTGTTGTTGAGGTTATTTTTTATTTATTAATAAATTAAGACAGACTCTTGTTGGGCTCTAAGAAATGGGACAAGCTCTGTGAACTGGGTGCATTCCTCCTGCCTTTCTATTCTGCTCCCATCCAGCACTTATAATGGTAATGAAGTCTAATTACAAATGCATGTGACTGCCTGTTGTAATCTGTCAGTGTTTTTCTGAAAAACCTTGTGCCAGTTCAGTATTGGTCATTAGATAATAAGGATTGATAAAACGTAAGGGGCAAAATGTTAAAAATGCTACTATCGATTAGAACGCACCTTAATAATGAAACCATGGGCCTGGGGACGAAAGCCATGGATCATTTTGACAATTCGGCCTCAGATTCTGGATGAGACAGAGTGGGGACAATTAATCCCTCAGAGCCACAAATCACAAATAAAGTAGTTGCAGCTCATTACAACCTGACCTTGCTAAATGGCCTTGAAAACACAAGTGACCTTCTAGTATTTGAAAAGATTACAAAGCTCTATTGAGAAATATCTTTTTTATTTATTTATTTTTAATGCTTGGGAACCACATGGCTTAATTTTAACTGATCTTGATGAAAGAAGCTTTTAACTTCACCATCTTTCAGGAACCAGATTGCTAATGTCTCGTGGAACTGATGGTGGTACTGCAGGGCAGTGCTTGGGAAAGATCTAAAAAGTCAAAAGTCTTGACCTGTGCAATTAATCAGTGGAAGTTTGTGCTGCAGTACCTTTGAAGAAACAATAGTTTCACTGAACTACTGAGTGGTTCTAGTTAGGGCTTTTATAAATATTATGGTATTTTTGGAGCACTGCATAATTGCAGAAAAGCATTTTTGTGCATTGCAGTAAAGTCCATTGCCAAACTTTGGAAATATGTTCAGCAAAGTATTTAATGAACTCCCTTCATGTTCCCACCCTAAATGGGAATAAGGAGAGGTCATGTATTTTGCATTTCTGTCTTTTGACATGCACTGTAGATGTTCTTTGGCTAACTGACTTGAGTCCTTTGTCATGGGCTAGTACATATGGAAATCTCAAAAAATTCCATTTGAGTTTCTGATGGAATTGTCTACTTAATTTGATCAGGCTACCTTAATGGTGAGTCAGGCTCATCTTTCTACTGACTGTGATAGGAGATATCTTTTCAGCTCATTCCTGAGAAGAGGTCATGACAACCATCCCTGATGTTGTCTTAACTGTGCAATGAATTTTGAGCACTTGCTGATTTCCTTGTGCTTTGGACTAGGCCCATGTGTGACTGCTTCTTTCAATGTACCTGAATGAGGTGTTTCTAAGTGTCCTCACCATGCACAAATTCCAGCCTCAGCCCATGCACTGCATCCCCTACATTAGATAAATGCAATTCCTTTAAAACCTACTTCTCTGTGAATACAATGTCCTGTATTTACAATTGCACCAATACAGTGGCTTCCTATGGGGATTTTGCTGTGTTCTGTGCAAGAGATAGGGTCTGCTCTGGTGCTGAGGGCATCATTTAGAATGCTCTACACACAGACTTCGTGGTTGTGCTAAGAGAGCGGTGACTTTGATGATGTCAGTGATGGCTGTGAGCATGGAGGCAACAACTCCAAGTTTCCTAGCTCTTTGATGTTCAGACAAAAGCATCAAACATAATAGTGTGGAACCACTACCTTGGACCATAGATTACTGAGGCATGCTGAATCTGAGAATTGGCACTGGATAGATAACATTTTCTGCAAAAGTGGCATTTTCAAGATAGCTCTAAAATGTAACCTCCTGTAGAGGACATGGCAAAAAAATCCCTGTTGAATGTGCCATGTACACAGTAATTGCAGTTCCCTGGCTGTGTGGGGAGCAAGGTGAAGGCACCTCCATGCTGCTGCTAGAGAAACTGTGAGAGCTCACTCTCAAAGCACCTGGATTTAGTTTGTTTTACCCTGGCATTACCAGGACTGAGGTTTAGCCATGGGTAGAGCTCTCTCCTTGACTCTGGGCCTGGATGACAGTGCTTTTGGCATTAGGAGTGACAGAGAGAAGTCTATGTGATATCACTGTGTGTAGTATATTGACACTGGCTCTTCTTTTATCATCTTGAAACAAAATTAATTAGGTGAGCAAAAGGGATTCCTTGGAAGCTCCATTCAATTACTTCACAGTGACAGCCAGGGAAAAACATAGTCTATCCCCTGGATGTAGCAGTTCCTACTTCTGATCAGAAAGCATTGTGACATTTTCAGGAAATTCGTGGCTAAGCAGTGACTCCTCAGTTTGAGTTAACACTTCATCTCCTGACATTCCAGCCAACAATCCACACTGCTTTCCAGAGACTTCTCCTCCAGAGGTTCAGCTGTAGTCAGGGTCTCGTGACAGGGATAGTCCTGGCCATGCACTTGTAGAGACATTGTGGGGCACAACACAACTCAATTACTGGACATAGGATTGGGAAATAAGTGGAATAAAATGACTCCTTGTAAGAGAAAAATCAGTCAACCATTTATTAAGTAGATCAAGACACTGAGGGTATTCCAGTGTAGAATTGGACAACCAGAGCTATTACTTTGATACTTCCTGTTTTCCTTTTTTTTTTTTTTTTTTTTTTTTTGTGGGAATTTCAACAGCCTTTCTGATAGCATTAAATGTGCTTTAAGAATCAAACCAAAAGTGTCCTTTACCATGCTTACTTAGTAGCTCCACTTAGTGGCTCCTGGGATAACACAGGGTTTCCCTCAGCACCATTACCTGGTGCTGTTGTGCTCATCCTCCTTCCTTCCATCCTGCTGGATCCTTCAGGCACACAGGATTGCTGCAGGAGTGTCAGAGACTAACAAGTGCACTAATTGCAGAGTGGGAAAGAACACCTGCTAATTCTCAGCTGAGTTATCCTTGTAGCAAACCTTATGTCTGTGAATGTTTCTCTACAGAGTTCTTGTGTAGCTGTGATTTCCTTTGGAAACTCGTGGGTCATAGGGAGCACTGAATCACAGCAGCTCAGCACGCTGCCTTCCACCTTCATGGATGACACTCCTTCTGCTTGGAATCAGTGACTGATTCCTCTGCAGGCTTTCTGCCCTCAATCCTCATTCATTTGATTTCTGGCCTTTGGGGATGAATTTATCTCCCCGTGTACTCTATTTACTAGAGAATGTGATTTCCAGGAGATATTAGACGTGCTTGAAGAATACTTTGGGGGAAAAATTCTTCAGGGGGCAAAGAAATCTGGCTTCAGGAAGGTGAGATACCAGCTGTCCTGCAAAAGCTTGAAGTACTGCCCAACAGTTACAAGCAAAAATAGCTGAAGTAGTGGAGATATTTTGGTGTGGAAGGAGCAGAGAAGTGATTTTCAGTGCATAGCTGTGAACATAAATAAATACTGGCCTTTCAAGGGTGTAATGTCTGTTTTCTCCAAGCAAGGCAAACTCCTAATAGCTGTCTTTATAAAGTGGTTATTTTGGAGAATGGAGTAAGTGTTGTAGGCGTGCATTTGGCATTTGTGTGTGTACCCTGCCAGTGCTCTAGACATTTCTGCATATGACTCTGTCTAATCCAGGTAACATTCAGAACACTGGCTATGTAATAATGCAGTATTTGGGCATTATGTCAGCTCTGTAAGTTACTGCAGTGAAAATTAATAACTTTCTCCTTTGTAATTAAGCAAAAATTGTCTCTCTTGTGGCCTGCTGAAGCAGTGAGGTAAGGCGGAGTAGTGATTCCCAGGTCCAATTGTGTAACCATGGAGCTGCTGTCTGGATCACAGAGCCTCAAAGGAGCAGAGGGCTCACAGGAGACAGCTTCCCTGAATAGCTATGATGGGACCTTGCTGGGTAGGGGAGAAGCAGAAAGGATTGATACACTGGGAAAAGATACATCCAGCCCTTGTATGTTGACCTTGGGAGCAAAGAGGTGCCTGTTTCTGGGGCATGCATTTGGTATATACAAAAATTTCCCCCTTCTTATTTGGTAAAGACCACATTGTATCTAGATAAGGAACCTGCTTTTTAGTTCACTAGTTACAGTTCATGCATATTTATTTCAAGTATCCACATCCAGTGGCCTTTACTGCTTAGAAGTCAAATAATGTTTTTCACAATGCAAGCCAAAGGTGGTACTTCAGCTTCCTTGAAGTTGGTATACTGAGCATTGAGCAGCCTGTTGGAGTGATGTGATGAACCATATGGGATCTCAGACCAGGACTAAATCACGCCAAATATAAGTTCTTCCTTGGGTGCTACATATTTTTCTTCTGTAAGTCTATAAATGCATGTACAAGCTCTTCTCTCCCACTTTATATGTACCATAAAAGAAGCTAATAGCATAACAGTTAATGTCACAAGTGACCTATTTTAAAACATTACTTAGAGTCACTTATTTCAGCACTGTCTGTGCTGAAATTTTCTATTTTGGATGCCTGCCTCAGCCCACTTCTGTCTGTTTGAAATGAAAAAAAACCATCCTCTTCTTTTCAGAAAAAAAAAGGCAAAGTAAATTTTGCCTGTTCTTATACATGTTTGATCAGCTCCATCACACTCTTCTTCAGCCTCAAACTAAAAGTTTTGTTGGATCATTATCTTTTGCCGTTCCAGTGAAAATCCAATCCAGATTTTTCCACTGAAAAATCTGTTCTTTCACTTGATCAGTAGAGTTTTGGTATCTGAATTCCCTGAAATTACTGTCTGTACAGCACACACCAAGCACGATACAGCAGGCATTGAGCAAAATCTTGTCAGGGATCACTTTTCCTAAAATTTTAGGCTGTTGTGGTATCAAGCACTGGAAGTTCAAGAATATGTTGACCCAGAGCAGTGCATCCTGAGGGTGGGGAATTCAGCTCCTGGTTCCAAGTACAGTGCAGACCATCAAGGCTGAAAGTGAGGAGATGCTCCTGGGCTTTTGAGGTTCTCTTTCTACAGCTGCTCAGTGGAGGAAGACCTCCTGAGCTGAGGTGCTGTGAAAGGACTTGGCCAGGGTGGGACCTTAAGGGAGAGCAAGAAAGAACTCATGTGGAAGTAGGGATGCTGCCACTGGCATAAGTGATGGCAGAATAATTGGAGGAGTATGGATTTAGGTTGGGATAGGAGGCAGAAAGAAAATTGGTAGGATTGGAAACCAGTGGGTAGGGGGAGGCTGGGACTAAGAAATAAGCATAAGAAGGGTAATATGTGCTCCTAGGGTGAATCTGAACAAGCCAGAATACAGCACCAAGCAGAAGGTTAGAATGGGAAACTCAGACTGGAAGAATTTAGGGGCTGTATTTGCAAAAATATTGGCACAAGGCAAGGACTGGGAGTGGGGAGAAGAACATGGGAGAAAAGTCTTTGCAGTGGGAAGCAGCAGAAGGCCACCAAAGACAGACCTGAGATGCATGGTGCCCTGTGCTGCAGAATTCCTGGGAAAGCTGCATGCATCCCAGCCCAGCCCTCCTTCATCCTGCTCCACCTGCAGACTCTGCCATTGCTCCTTCCACTCACATGGCCAAAGCCTCTGCTGTGGACCATGAAGTGCCAGCCCTGTATTTTTCAGCATCACTGCCATTCCATACAATAGATTTTTTTAGGCTTTCTTTTCTCTCCCTTTCTGTATTTTTTTAAGCAACCTATGAAATTATAGATAAAAGGGTACAAAACCATGAATGCTGCAAAAAAACCAAGCACTATAAAAAAAGGAAAAAGAATAATGCTGTCCATGAAGCCTTAATTGGGCCCCCTTGTGTGGATACGTTTTGATACTGTCTCTAATTACATGGTCACACACTGCTTTTCCCATGGACCCCTGCATTGTTCTGTGCACTAAGTAGAAGGTGATTGCTGAATGAGTGCAGCTTTAAGTTGTTTTATTGTCTCTGTTGCACGGGTAGTCCCAGGCCTGCCTTACTGCAGGCTGCCCAAGACCAACACAGAATCACTGATTTGATTTCCTTGTGGGCCTTCCGTTGCTGTCTGTTTTGAAAACAATAACATTTATTTTCCAAATGCGCTTGCTCCCAGATGTCTGGTAAGGCTGTCTGCTCCCACCTGTGCAAAAGGGGATGCCAGAGGGCTGAGAGTGGTGGGGCAGGGCTGATGCTCTCCTGGCTCTCCAAACAAGGCTGGTCCTGACTGCAGAATGCAGCTGATGGGCACAGAGTCTGCTCTGACATGGATCTGTTTCTCAGGACACACAAAAGGAAGATAACACAAACACCTGTGGGAAGGTGAGCTTTCCTTCAGTGCTGGAGACCAGCTGTAATCTGCTAGGGCACAACTGCAGAGACTCACCCAGTGGTCATTCATTACTTTAGTTCCTTGCCTTATTTCTCTCTTTTTCTCCTGATCTCTGATTGAAGATGGGACATACAGAGAGTCTCTTTTACTGATGAGGACAAATTCAGAGTGTGGGTTTGGTATAGATGGTTTGAGACCATCTGGGGAAGAGCCGTGCAGTCAGTGTCATCATGGACGTGTGTAGGGTGGGGGCTGAATTAAGGTACTGCAGATCTTAATTATGGCACCTGAAACTTCTGTCTTGCTTTGCTTTGCAACCCTAATGTTCTTATAATTTAATTCAGTGTACATGTGCTTAATATATATTGCTTCCTTGCTTATGAAAAGATGTTAACAGGCTGCACTCTTCAAATACTTTTATAAAAATTCTGAATTTAGCTTTCTGAACAGGTTTTTGAAATCAATACAGAGAGAGCTGCTAACAGGAGGTAAACTACAAACCACAAACACTTTCAATAGGATAGCTCTTTTTATATAACATTTGATATCATTTTCACAGCATGATCTCTACTTTCATACTGTGATAGCTTTTACCTGGAGTTTAGATGATTCATTTTTGTAGTGGATACTTAACTTTTATATGAGGAAAATGCAAGAGAAGCCAGCACAGCATTAAATGAACTATAGTTGCAGCATTAAATGAACTACAGTACAGTAATAATGTTGAATGCTCAGATCCTTGCCATCTCACAGGGTTGGATTCATGAAGGCTCTATTGATTCATAAGTGAGGAGATATGGAGGCCTGGAATTCTCTCTCACTTTTTGGCATATCTAATTCAAATATTAAGAGTGGGTTGGCACTCAGTGATTGTTTAGTAATTGTTAGAAATCCTTATAGGATTCTGCCTGAAAATTGACTCTGATTTCCTATTGGTGTGTGTCTCAGGGAGCCATGTGGCTGTGTTGCTGTCTTGTCCTCATGTTTTCTTTCCCTGAAGCTCTTAAAATTAATTTAGAAACCTTAGTTTTACACTGACTTCTACAGTAACTACCGAGACAAGAAGGAACATTTTTGTTAAACTTTCACGTTTATGATGATTATTTTTTCAAAGAGATCCAGATTTTTGTGGGGTTTATATGGACTGCATGGAAGTAAGTCTGTTATTTCAGCTTTTCTGGTAAATGATCACAGTTGTTGAGGCTTTCTAGGCTACTCTGCCAAGCTTCTGTTTTCACATACTTGTGACTTCTTATGAACCATTTTAAATTGAAGTTTTCTATATATACAACTCCCAACTAGTTTTCGTGTCTACTTATTCCTGAATGATGCAAAAATGAAAAAACCCTAGAAAATATTGGATTGATACTGTTGAAAAATAGTTTAAAGATAAAAATTGATTATTTGCTTTATTTCCTCTGTTCAGGCTGTCATCGACCTCTACTCTCTTTCTTCAGGTTTCCATGACACTCTCATTCTTCTTTTCCTATCCAGGAAAACTGCATTGGAATACAAAAATGTGAAATAGCCTGACAGTCACATGCTATTAAAAATCTGTCAAACTTGAGGTTAGTCATCAGAAATCTTCTCATCAGAGTTTCTGGAGGGAAAGAACAAATCAATTAATAATATTAGAAAAATTTGAGCAGGACTAATTCTTTAAAATTCTATCTAAGACTTTTGTTTGGAATTTAGTTCTTGCTTTAGAAAAAAAAAAAAAAAAAAGATAGCTTTCCTCCTTACTAGAAGCCAGACAACCCTTGATCATTTCAAAATAAAGAGAAAATCTTGTAGATCTTCTAGTGGTTTTATAAAGTGATTCTATCAAAAAGTATCTTGCAGGACCTGTCTTGCACTTGGTCTACATGAAGGTGAACCCTTTCTACTCTTGTCACATACATTGTAAAGCTATTTTGAAATGAATGAGACAATTGTCTGAGCCTGGCAAGCGTTGCCAATAGGTGCTGCAGGTCCTACCCTGGTGTTTCAGGTTGGAAAGGTTTGAAATCACCCTCGTTGATTATCTCCTATGCTTTTCTGCACTGAGCAGCATACTGAGTCTAATCAATATTTCTTCTGCTCCCTGAGGTTCTTAATTCACATGCTCAGAAAACTTTATGTTTTGTATTCCTTGAGGTACACCTTACAAAACCTCAGATACACACAACAATGCACATTCAAGGCCCCCTGCTTGCACCCCATCTGTCTGAGCTTATCACTGAGAATGGCTGAGTGAGCTTTGCTTTACAACTCAAGTTCTGTGTGTAGAAATTCTCCTCTCTTTTTTGATTCTCCTGCTGGAGCTCAGGACTCAGGTTTTACCTTCAGCAGTTTTTGCAGTGCACGCCTGACTCTTGTGCCGGGCTTCTCCCTGCTCCTCTGTTCAAGAATTGCATATCCGAACTCATTTCTGGGAGGTTAAATTATGCCTAACCTGAAGCAGAATAATGTTATTTCCAGCGTCTCCTAAGATAATTTTTATTTCTAATGAGGTAGGGATCCCAGCCAAGGTCACAGCCTGGGCATGCTGGCTGCTGTACAAACATATTATGACAGTCACTCTCCAGAGAAGGAGCTGTAACTCCTAAGCCGATGCTGTGCTTTAGGGTTTCTGTCCCTGAAGCCAAGTTTTGGAGCATTTGCTGAGATTGGTGAAGCAAGGCTGGTTTATACCTGCTGAGGACTCTGCTTAAGAACTGTTAAATTTGAGACTGTCAAATTTAGATTTAGTTGTTTAAAACAATAAAAAACTCAAGGATCTTGCCGGTATTTACACTGTAAATTTCTTGAAGCGAAATTAAATCCATTTACATGAATATTTTTTTCTGACCTGTACAAATTCAAAAAGATTCTTCTACATAGCTGAAGCTTGCTGTATGTTAAAAACATTGTGAGGCATGGGGTGAGGGCAAACTTATAGGATAAGGAAATACTGGGTTTTCTGACAACCTTTTGGGAAATGGAGCCAAGTACACATTTCTGCTCTAAGAAGTTACTATGTGTAGCACATTTAAGGTTACAGTCATTTACCTTCCCTTCACAGAATCTCCTCTCCAGTCTGGCTTTCAGTGCCCTACTGTTAAATCTCAAAATGTATCCAAGCTGGGTAGGGCTCAGGACAAGTACCTGGAGATCCTCCTCTGATGTTTTTGCATGAGGAATCCAATTAGAATCAGAGGTGGCCAGAGGGGAACTCCAAAGCTTTCCAACCCTGGAATCCCCACAGTGAGATTTCAGTCACTGGTCTTAAATTTGAACAAACGGGTCAAAGACAGTCCCTGTGAAAATTTAATTTAATTAGAAGTCCTCCTGTGATTAAAATTGTCTTTGATATGGTTTATTAGCAGTTTTGATCCCAGATTAATATTTTTCTACTATAAATTTGGACATTGGTCTCTGACCCCTCCTTTTTTTGTTAGGAAAAAGCTCTATTTTGTATTGCATGTAAAGATTCAGCAAATGATAAAATTATGCTATCAATGGAAAAGTTTGTCTTTTTTTTTTTTCCCAGTGTGGACATTAGAACATACAGAGATTATTAATTGAATAAAAACTGTGTCTATTCTTGTAAGACCCTTGTTATGAGGCTCTTAATTGTTACTAACCTCTTAAAAAAAAAGGCAGTAGATAACTCTCACAACAGGACCACAGATGAAGTTATTGAAAAGCCAGAGAGTTTAAGTCTGAATACCAATGGTGAGCCCTAGCACAAGATTTATGGCCAGTGAGAATCTCCATATTCTTAGAGTCTCAGGCATCCTGGTGAGATGCTGTAAAGAGGTCCAGGCACAAAGTCAAAATCAGATTAATTTCCTTTCATCTTCAAAAGTAGCATGATGTCAGCTTCACCTTGAGCTAAAATTTGTCCTCTGATCTGATAAAATCATTATTTGCCAATAAAACATGGGACAATTCTGCTGCCTGCTCCCCCCAGCCCTGCTGTGCACAGAGGCACTCTGTCTTCAGCTACAGCTCATGTGGAGCTGCACCTTGGCTTGAGAGCAGCTCTGATTGCAAGCAGAATCTGCTGGGTTACCCCAGATGATGCCTCTGATTAACTGGCTCATAGTTGAGGCCATAAAGAGCTTGACATCACAAATTAAGGGCAGTGTTTCACTCTCCATCTTGGATCTGCTGCTATTTGCTGATTGCATCCTGGAATTAACTTTGGTTTTGCTCACAGGGGTTGTCAATAGGAAGAAGAATTAGGCTTCTGTCATCAAGTGAGACTTAAAAAAAGTGCACCAAGAGCTGATGGTGAGGCTGACTTTCAGTCAGAATTAGAGAAATGATTGTTACAGGTGTTCATCTGCCCACTTACCTTTTGTTTTCAAGTGCAGCCCCTCATCTCATGGCGAGGAAAGCCCTCCCTCAGGCAGAACAGCTGACAGCAGCTCTGTAATCTGCTGATTCTGATCCCAACAGCATTCTGAGTGAAGGGGAAAAAAACAAGTGTGTTTGACCCTTGACAAACTGAGCTGCAGTATTTACCAGGATTTAGAATTATTATCTTTCACAGGATTTAAGTATGAGCAGGTATTTATGTAAATGATGATTCTTTAATTTGTCTAATAGTATTGGTTTTTTCCCCTTTTGCCTCATTACACATTTCACTCTTTTGCTTGTGACATCCAGCTGTGATCCAGGTTTACAACCAGACAATGTTTTTACTAAAATTCCGTAACTTTGTATCTAATGAAGTCCAATAATGATGTTTCTATTTTTCTGTAAGTAAAACCTGCTTGAAATTGGCCTATATGCAGCAAGCGAAATCAGTGACAGAGGAAAGTATTGGCAAAAACAACCTGAGTATGAAATAACCAGTAAGACATGTTGAAAAATAAAGAAGACTTCTAACCACTATAAATTACTGCTTAGAGAAAATGCCTTTCAAAATTACTTGTAATATTTGTAGTGTGCCTGCACATAAATATTTTGTGGCAAAGCACATGTGTTACACATCTGAGTGTGTCCCCATATCCCAAATAATACCAGGCAGCATCTCATATAGACAGTGTTGCCCAAAATAGAGTAGTAGCTCTGAAATAGATGATTTGTAACTGGTGGTGTTGTTATAACAGAGGTCACTGGGCTGTCATTGTGTGGTTTTTTTACCTGAATAGCAGGAATTTCTTTGTTTGGCCAAGCTTGCCTTGGAGTCACAGAAACTGCAGCTCAGGAGAATGTCTGGCAAATACAGCTCCACAATATCCTTTTGTGAACCTGTGGTTGTGAGGCATATCAGGGGCTTGAGCACTTCTGCTCATCTGCTGTGTCCTGATGTGGCCCCAGGCACTGTCTGCTCAGGCAGTGGATGTGTTCTGGATCTTGGGAAAACCTGACCACACTCCTTCCTCGTTCCTGTCCTTGTCCTGCCCATCAGTGGCACAGAACCAGCTCTGCAGGTCTCCAGCATCACAAGGCTTTCCAGATAAGAGTTACTCCTTGCTACTTGTACAAGTGCAAGTCAGGCACAGCCACGGTGCATGTTCTGCTCTGTCGTGTTCTAAATCTGCTTTGGCTTCCTACACTGCTTAGCAGGAGATGTGGGGGAGCAGGCAAGGTGGAATGGGATCTGTGCTGCTGTCCCAGTCAGTGGAATATCGCCCTGATATGTCTAACCGCTCTGCTTTTGTTATGGGCTACTCGTGTCACAATCACACCCAGTCAACCGGGTTAAATTTTTGGTGAGGTTTTTTATTTTAATATCCAGTTTTGGAAAGTAACATGAATATTAATAACAGCTGATAGTCATTGTGCAAATGCAGCCAGATCGTTTTTCACTCACTTTTACCAGGAATATTTCCAAACTTTAGTTTTCAGAAAAACTCAAACTGCTGCTGCCCAGAGAGATAGGGAATACAACAGAGGATATGACCTTTCTGAATGTTTTCTTATCAGGCAGCATAAGTACTGTATGTCCCACTAAGCTGCTTCAATAGAACCTTGTCAAGTTATCACATTACTCGACATGTTGCTGATAATGAATACATAAAAGCTTTAGATATTGAGGACTCGGAGGAAATAAATAAGATTTACTGAAAAACTGCTCAACATATATCCCAGGGCCATGTTTATTTTTTTTTCCATGTGGATTGTGTGCTGCCTTTAGTCCCTTAGATAAATGGAATGATGCAAGAGTTTCAGCTTCTTGAAATGTAAAGTGCAGATGTGAGCAGATAAATGAAGAAAGTAAATGGTCATCTATCTCCATTGTGGAGAACTCAATCACATTGTAACCTTATCAGTCTTGTTCTCCAGAAGTGCCTGATATTTTACTTTTCTGCTACCACGTGCTCCTCTAGCTCTGGTTGATATCTGCAATATCTTCTCTTGTCCTATATTCTTATGAGTGTTGAGGAAGAGTTCATGTTAATCTTTTTAATTTTGCCTTAGATCACTTTTGGTGACTTTGAGGAATTAAAGTCACAAACCCAAAAAAACCCAAATGCAGCAGACAGAACCAGTATGAATAGCATTAACCCCGCATGTCACTGTGGCAGAAAGTGGCATTCAGACTTAGGAGTCAAGTAGCTCTTGCTGAGAGGATGCCCAGAGTTTCTCAGCTGGTCCCTTCCCCAGCAGGAGGGGACACACAGGACAGGAAACTCCAGGCACTGTTCAAGAGGAATAGGGACACCTACCCCCTCACTCCATTTCTGAAATTATGCACTGGTGGCTTTGGAATGGTTTTGATTAATTAATTTCATGTTTTACCTGGGTCTGGGAAGCTGTATGTCCCCCATCTGTCCTGCAGACAGTCTGATACTGGCTGAGATTTCATGTTTGCTTTGTTAACAGGCTCCCAGTACAGCTGGGCAATAACATCTGACAGTCTCGAGATGATTTGTTGCAAATAAGCATCTGAACTTTGGATGCAGTTTTTGATAGTTATCAAGGATTTATTCACAAGAACTGTTTGTGTGCCTTTGACTGTTGAAGGTAAATTAATACCTTCTGAATCTGATCTCTGCAAATTCTGACTTGTAAGAGCTGTAAAATTCATGACAGTTATCTTCTTAAATAAATACATAATCAAGTATTTTTAGTAATCTCTGCTTCAAAAATATGCATTCTGTTGCCTCTCTAATTCCTAATTTTTCATGTTTAGATTAAATGGATCAACTCCTATAGAGAAGGTGACTTTGAGATTTACTTCAAGTTTGCTCATTTAGTAAACTACTGAATGCTTAAAGCATAAAATGAGAAGCTATTACCTTTAAAATGACTCCCCAAACACCTGCAATTTACCAACATATGAAAAGACACCCACAGAAGCTGTTCTTTATTCCCATCCACCACCTCAAGTGCTGTCTTTCTCCAGAAGGCTGTGGTTTCATTCTGGGCTGCTCTTGCACACACAGAGACATCCCTACAGCTGCTCTCTTGGCTGCTTGAGACTTTTCCTCGTGCTTGAAGTCACCTCTTGTGTCTGAGTGATCAGGAGGAGGTGGGAAGCGCTGCTATGGCGCTGTGGCTGTAAGCAATGATATCTAACAATGCCCTGAGGAGCTAGTTAAAAAGTGCCTCTCTCACTTGGGAAAGAGCTCTAATGGAGCTGCATTAGAAAGCTGCCAGTTGCTTGTTGGGCAAAAAAGACTTTTTTTTTTTTTTTTTTTTTTTTTTTTTTGCGCCATAAGGATTATTGGAGCATTTGTTACACAGTGATTTGGAAATCATAATAAAACATTTCTAATTTCACTTCCCCCAGCAAACAGCTAATGGATCTGGTGCACAGGAAGCACAGACAGCATGCTGCAGAGCGTGGAATCTTGCTCATGGGAGGGCAGGGGATAGAAGCTGTAGCTATTTTTTAATAAGTGTCATTCCCAGAAACAAAATTTTCAAAGGCAGAGGTAGAAAATAACTTGGTAACTTTTCCATTTGCCTTAAACTTTTGGTATGCTTGTGCAAGTACATTTTAGTGTTGTTCAAATGACATGTTAAATGCTGCTGAAGTGTCACAACTCTAGCAGGTGACTTAAATGCTGTCTGTACTGTTGCCCCATAACAGAAACCTTGGTGAAATGGTAACAGACGAATAGAGATCAGATTTTACAAATCTAAAGGGTGGCTGGCAAGAAGTGCTTTTTAGAGGCCATTGCTCAGCAGCTCTCTGCAGGCCAATGTCCTGCACAGTCAGAGAAAAATGAGTAACACTTAAAAATGAAGAGAAAAAAATGATTTCTTTTTCCAAACAGTCTCTTTATACTGGCTAACCTGTCTCTTTACCACATTATGGTCTCTGTCATGACTTCTCTCTGGAACTGGAGAAGTAGAAATGTGATCCAAAAGCTGTGTTCAAGCTTTTTGTAGCTATGATGGAGCTGATGTTGGATGCCCTTAGGTCCAGCTACCCAAAGATTCATCTTGATATTCTTCAGTTAAACTTAAAATGCAGATCTATAATTAAAAAAAAAAATACCCAAAAAACACATTCCACCACACCATAAATAGCCTCACATCAAAAAAAGGAGAAAGTAATGAAGTGCGTTGATTTGCTGAATTTCAACCTTAAGTCATAGTTAAACCTGATCACATATGACTGAAAATGTCAACTGTTATTTTTTGTCTGAATTTTTGTGGAATTGGCATTCCCACTCATCCAAAATGTCATAGGCCTAAGGATATAGTAAAGATGAAAGTGCATGAGAGCTCATAAATCTATGGAATGGATTTGTAATTGGAAATCCAGAACACTTATCTGCATCTAAGCAGAAGCTGAGACACCCAAAAATTTCAGCAAAATTCTCCTTCAAAACAATTCTCCCAATCCCAAAAATAAAAGCACCCTATCTTTGGGAGATATTTTAAAAAATATTGATATACATATCTCTTTTTTCGATCAGCTAAGAAAACATTGATTTATTACACCATACATTCTAAACAATGCAAACTTGCTCCCTTGAGTTTTGTGACCAAGATGAAGATTATTTTGTGTTTCCATCTATGACACTGACTGAAACAGCCCTGGATGAGCTAGGGCTGATCTTGTTCAAGGCTGGATATTAGGGGTGAGCTCTAGTAAAGTTTGAGTCCTAGGGCTGAGCATGGAAAACTCTGGACAGCCTGATGTTAGCTAAGACATGAACCCTTACCTTCAAAGGGAGAAGCATAAATACCTAGGATTAAATATCTAAAAATGTGTGTGGCACAGGGTACAAAATTAAAATCTGACACTGGGAACCCTACAGTTTCTGACTGATACAAAATGGCTGCTCTATAAGAACCCTTTTTTATTTTAGATTCAGAGCTTTTTAGCAGATTTTGTCATTCAGATTGCCATCCATATTTTTCAATATGAAATTCCAAGAAAGTTAGACTAGAAAAACTTGAAATTATTCTCTTTCTCCAATTGCTTATTATTCTATGTCAAACATAAAAATGAAACAGCGTTGGATGCGTTTATTTGTTCTGGTATTTTCAATATATGCTGTTAAACAGTGGCTGTTAAGCTAACAGTGCAACATGTGACAGAATCCAGGAAAATGGAGAATGAGAAGGAAGTCTGGGCAGAAAAGATCAAATGCCAGATTTTATTTTTGAATAGCAGCGCACATAAGATATTTCTTTAAGAGACCATTGTGGCAGGGAGGAGGAGGAGGAGAGGAAGATAGAAAGCCCTGGAAGAAAGTGGAATCAAGTTTCTGAAAACTGCTGCCTTTACAAAGAATGTCCTTTAGATACAAATAACGTGCAGGTTTATAAAAGAGAGAAGTGGGTTTAGAATTAGGAACTCAGAATACCAGTGAGCTTCCAACAATGAATCTTAGCAAAGAAAAATACCTGTTGCTGTAGGAGCTCCAGTTGTGCCTTGAAAGTACAATGGAGAAAGGACAGAAGTGAAAAGACAACTATTCTTCTTTCTATTCAGGAAAGGACTGGCTTTCCCTTCTGACAACTGTCATCTCAGTTTGTGCAGTGTAGCCCTTCATGAGACCTGCGAGGATGCTTGATGGTAAACTGTCTTCAAGAAAGAACAGTTCATTACAAAAAGCTTTAGAATTTGGGCCTCCTTAACAGCTTTTCAGATAAAAGAGACAGACCAGTCTTTCTTAGGTGATTTAAGTAAGAGTGTGATCACTGAATAGATCTGCAGGATGGCAACAAGGACAGAGATTTATATAAGAGCTTTAAGAACAGAGGTTTATAATTAATTAGTCAGCGGTGAATCGGTGGAGCGTTGGGAAGGAGAAGTAAAGGAGAGACCCACAGTGCTGCTTGCAGGTTAGTCTGAAGTGAAAGCTCTTGGGGTGTGGGCCAGACTGACAGAGTTCTGCTAAAAGGAAAGAAAAAGCATTAACCTGTGTTCATGCCTGGATTTAATTCCACAAGACACTGCAGGACCTAAAGCAAACCAGTTGGGACCTAAGGTACATCAAGTAACATTTAACTAGTTGTATGTTCTTTTTATGACTTCTGTTTGTGAGGGAGATAAATGCATGTCTTAGGCAATAAAACATTTCCCCTGATTATAGCAAATGGTGTTTCTTTTCCCTTGTGGGATGTAATAGAAATATCAAAGTTTTATATCTCATATTAAAAAAGCCCGAGTTTGATAAAAAATGAAACACATTTAGTAGAGTTGTTATCCCAGGTAAGGAAAAGTGCCATTATACAGTCATAGGCACAGAACTGTGAGGGCAGCAATAAGATTCACTTATTGCAATTCCAACAAACTTCTGCCTACTGCGCCCAAAACCCAGACAAGCCTGCAAAGAAAGGTGAATGACCAGGCTTTCATACAGACCAATAAATCTCTGAGCAAAGCCAGGTGATACCTTTCATCAAAAGGAAAAAATGTCTTGATAAATGCAGGAAATGGATTTTTAAATTGGGACACAGTTTAAGGGGAGGGGATAGAGAGGAAAGCATCTGAGGGAGTAAGAAAACAGAACAGCTCAGAAAAATAATCCTGGGAAGTGTGTCCAATTTTTCTAACATTTCTAATCACTAAGTTCTCCACAGTTATGTGGGTATCCGTGAAAGCAGAATTTGTCCCCAATAGAGTTTGAATAGTGTGCTGAGCAGATGTTTTATTTTTTTATAAATATGTAAACTGGTTATGCCAAAATATTTTCTTTGATGTGGGATAATAATATCAAACGAAAGGGTGAGGCAAGCTTGCCTTTCCCTTCTGTATAGGGAGCTGCAGTTTTTCATTTAGTTGTATGACTTCTGGGGGAAGCCTTTTCCAAGCCTGCAGTTTTCAGGGACTGAGCTCCTTTTCCTACCTGTGTTGTGGCACAACCAGACTCTCACAATGTTTGCTTGTTGTCTGGACAGCAAAGATAACTGTGCTTGTGCAGCCAAAAACCTGCCAGCCTGGGAGTTTACCTTGGGGGAGGAAGCCTCTCCTGTAGGGGAGGTTTCCCAAATCTCTCCCTCTGGATTGTTTGAAGCAGGGTCCTTTCCTCTGGGATACACACCTGCAGGTGGAATGCTCTCATCACCAGCCTGCTGTGCTGGTGCTTCTGTCTCTTCATTTTGGGTTTTAACAAGCGGACATTTTCAGAAAAAGGCAGCGAAGAATTGGCAGTGGGTCTCCACAAACACAGCTGCCTAATGCCCCAGAAATATTGTCCCTCATTGCAGTAAATAAGAAATTTTCTATGTACTTCTAGAGATGCATGTGCTGTATTTGACAGGTTCTGCATATTCCTTAACTTCCCGATTCTGCCAGGAGACTGACTCCTGCTGCTGCCCTGGACACTGCTTTCCAAACACCTGATTGCCATGTACCACTCCAAGCAGAGGCTCTGTGTATAGTGAGGCAGTGTTTTCACAGCTCCCTACTTCTGAATGGAGGGGTTTGAACTGGGATTTCACTACAAAATTATGGCAGAATAGTTCTCACAGTTAATTCTTGTGAAATGAGATGTGTTGTAGTGGGTTTTTTTATTTGTTTGTTTTTTTAGATTTTTTTTTTTTTTTTTGTAGAATCTCATTTATAGCAGGCATGAAGGAATTTTTAAGAAGTAGCATATTATTTCAGTATTGAAAGAGAGCATGACAGGGTTTTGTTAGGGGCTGTCTGGGATGAAGCTCTCAGCAAAGGGCTGAGAGCTGGGCTGATGGCAGCCAGCTCAGATTTGGCATTTCATGATGAGGGCGTCCTTCAGACTTGCCTTGGGAGGAGTCCAGCAGGCTGAAGGAGATCTAAGCTTGCCAATGCTTTCTCTGCATTGCTTTCTAAGGTCTAAAGTACAATACAATTTCTTTAAAAATTGGATGTAATCTGTATTATATGGAATATGCATGAAGTTCAAGGAACAGATTTCAGGCTTTGTACATTGGCATGATTTATTTTATTTCATGTTTTATGTATGCATAGAGTTGGATGTATTGTGGTTTTACGTGTGTGCAAGTTTACATTAACTATAAATGTGACCTCAGAATGTTTATATGCAATGTCCTGAAGCTTCTCAAGTTGACGATTACCAGGATGTTTCTTGTGCTACATCACGATTGAGAATCACAATTCCTACAAGAGAAATTTGTGCACTTTTTGTTTATCTAGACACACAAACCAGCTAGTTTAGCTTATGTCTTGTCATGTTTTCTGCTATGCCAGTTGGAATTTTTTCATTGGCAAAACTTGTGTCTTTTCTAAGAAGTCTGTCTTCCATTTTGTGAAAGTGAATAATTGCTTCCTGAAGATTAATCTCACAAATGTTTATATTCAGTAAAGTCACTTCTGACCTCTAGTTTCATGGGGTTTTGCCAGTAAAAAATGGAAAACCTTATGGAACTTGAAAATCCTGCAGAAGAAACCACAAGAATAAATTTTAACATCTAGAGATGACATAGTTATGCAGAAATATGAAGACTCTTATATTATTAACTGCTTAAAGTTTTGATCCACTTCATCCCTCCCCTCCATATGCTAGAACTGAGCTAAATTAAATGTTATTTTTTTTAAATATGGTGTTTTAATACATATCATAATTTTCAGGTGATCTAACCTCCTTTTGTAATACTAATCCCATAATCTGTGACTGTGATAACCTTCATTCTGGGAGAACACACCCTAAACAGGAGGGTAGATGTGTTTTACTATCCACAGTTTGCAGGTTTTTGAGTTTATTTTGTATTTTAAAAGACAACCACATTTACAAGCATTTTTGCACATTTAAATACCTGCTAAAATCTGGATTACAAAACCCAGCCCATTTAGCCATAATAATTTCCTACAACACCCTTGAAAGTGCTTTGTAAAATATTTACAGAATGAAAGGGGTGTAATAGTTTTGCAGGGTTGCCAAGCCTCTAGAATTTACTAGGATGAGTTAAACTCTGCCTTCGCACTGTTCATGTGTCCACAAATGCCAAAGCAAGGCAGGACACTGAGTGTGACACCGTGGCAGTGTCACAGCCATGGCAATAAAGTCACATCAGGGGCTGGAGGTTTGGTGGTGCTGTTGCAGCCACATCAGGACAGAAAATGTTCCATCTGCAGCCACAGACACTTCACACCCATGATGTGGCACCCTCCTCTGTTAGGATGAGCACAGACAAGCTACAGCATCACTATTTACCCCCTAGTAAAATTTTAGTTGCACCACATATTACTCATGTCGTCCAGTGGATTAGAAGATTTTACTCTAATTTTTGTTCCTCTATAAGTAGAGTCAAAATGCCAGGTAGGAATATCCTCCTGTATAAATCTGTTGTATTACTTGTCAGTTCTGGTTAGGTTTGCAGAAAAGACATTTCTATTTCAAGAAGTTCAGAATACTATAGTGATTTTTTTTTTTTTTTTTTTGTGTCCCCATTCAGGCTCTTTTTTGTTTAAAAGGAAAAAAAAACCAAACTGCTAAATATGTTATCAGAATTTCACACAGTATAATCATTAGTATTGAACTCTCAAGGTATAACATTGACATTTTGAAATTTTATTCAGAAATTAGAACAGTGTTATAGCTAAACAATTTGCATGTTTATTAAAAAATTAAAAATATACCATCATTTTTTCCTTATGGATCTTTTAAAACATGCATCATTGGACAATGACCACCAGAATTTTTGGTGTTTTAATGGCAGTGGAAGTTTCACTGGCTCTAAGTTCTGGAATACCAGTATGAGTAATATTTGAACCACACACATTCAGTGTCATTTAGGATTGCATCATCCCTTTAATTTTTAAGTGTATGTAAATATGAAATAGCTCCACACAAGGTGTGTACAGTGTACTCTGCCTCACAGTGTCCATCTGCTACAGGATATGTGACTTCTGTGGATCAAGCATTGCTTTTTTCAGTCTGGGGTTTTCTTTTTGCCTTGCAATGATTTTATATCAATCTGTGGCTGAAATTTCAGGGATTCAAATATTGCTGAGAGATCAGAATAAAACTGGATTTTTCTGTATTTCAATGTAACTGGTGACAGAAAGTTATCCACGGGGAGCTGGATGTGCAGATTCAGAGCTGGAAGTGCATTGAGACAGGGTACTGACTTGATAAGAAGATATGGAAAGCATGTGTTTTCTCGTTTTTAATTCATGTCGAAAGTTTGACACTGGTAAGCTAAAGCTACAAATATGAAATATCAGGTTTGAGCCACCAGAGTTCCAGCAGGTAACTCACCAAACCTGTGGGCCACCCACTTTAAGGATCAGCTCTACCTTATCCTTTCTGAGAATAGGCAACATTTATTTTCCAGCAGCATTTTCTTTTATTGTATTGCCTGCATAAAATGAAACCCTGGCAAAGTCACCGAGAGTTGAGAAAAACAGTGATAGTTTCTGTGTAAGGTTTTGAAATCGTCCTAAAAAATGTAAACCAGCGCTGTGTGTCTCTTAGAGCTCCACAGGGCAGGGTAAAAAAATTTCTATAATTTCTATAAAAGGTCATCCTCCTTTACTAAAGTGCACATGTCCTGGAAGTGGTTCTGCAGGAGCCGACTGCATTGTGTGGAGCCCAATTTGTGGTGTCGTTCTTTACATCCTGTAGGGTTTTCCGCCCAGTTTGTTGCTCGGCGCGAGGAGCCCGGCTGTTGCTGGCCCCGCGCTCCGATTCCCCATCAATGCCTGGGTTTTCATGTCCCCTGCATCTGTCCCAAGGGAGGAGCTCGTGGGAACCAGGGGGCAGGTCATTCTCAGCGCCAGGCTCCTGGCTCCGCATCCCGCTCCTGCCAGCAATCTGTCTGAGCCTCAAGCTGGCAAAGTTGAGGAAGCAGCGTTAAATGCACCTCTTTGTTCCAGGCTTCCACTGACAGGAATTTCGCTTGGCAATCGGTATCCTGGCTACCCTTTTCAGGGTCCTTCTATAGCTGCTTCAATAGCTGGGAGGGGCAGGGAGCAGTTTCTGTGGTGGTTTCCATCAGAGGTGCATTCTGTAAAACGTGCCCAGGTGCTGCGATAATTTCCCTCGACGATTTAAATCTATGTGTGTACATATAGGATGGTGCTTGGCTGGTTTATAATTTAGTTTAAAAATAGAGTGTTTAGTTTCTATAATTTTAGAAAAGTATAAAGCCTGAAAAATGGGCAGTGGAATAAGATCTGTGGAGGAGCAGTTTGCAGACTTTTTATGGTGGTGTATTTTCCTTTATTACTTTAGATAAGTGCTATAACTCTGAAGTAAAGGAGAGAGTAGGTATTTTTGAAAACAAAATTTATTGTTTAGCCTCAGGAACAAATGTGAGAATTGGGCATTTCATGTCAATTCCCCTTTATTTCCCTTTACAGAATACGCTCTGGATTTAGATGCTGACTTCTGTAGTCAAAATGTGTTAAAGTTTCTGCACAGAACAGATTTTCCTATGGGTAGAAGCACACTAGCATTTCAATACTGGACAAAAGCTCTGAGGGTGCCAGCCCTGCCTTGGGCATTAGCTGATTCCATTGCCAGGAGGAGTGCTGCTTTAGCCCTTTTCAGCAGGGAGATGATGTCTAGCTCAGCAGGCAAGAGAGCACTGCCTGCAGGAAATTTGCTACAATGCTGAGTACATTGGGGTCTAGCCATTAAAACAGGCCCTTATGGAGCAGCCCTTCCAAATTCTGAGGGATTTTGTTAATTATATTATTATTTGTTTGTATTTCACAAAGGCTGGGTTCTGCTGCTGGTACACTTACTCAGTGCTTTCACCTTGCTGCTGAAGCCAATGCAAGTTCCTTTTGCATATTGTTGGCTCTTGCATATCTCTGGCCAGATAGGCATTTTACCATTCCGCATTCCCCAGCATGTCTATCCAGCAACAAATGGACAACTCCTTGCAGCTCTTGTGGCAGGACAAGATCTTGAAGAGAGTGAGGAGAAGGAGAAGATGAGACAAATAAAGGGACTTCAGTACTGCTAGTGTTGACAGAGAGAAAACGCCACAGGTATTTTCTCTAAGGCAGAGGTCAGACAAACAGGAGAAGTGTTTAAAATTTCCATTATGCTGAAGAAGTGCTGCTTGAACTTTGTTGTAGGGGTAATGGAAAAGCCAAGTAGGAAGGAACGTGTCTAGGTGGCAGGGAGTTGACATGTCTGAAGTGACAAGTGAGCAGCTAAGTTAGTGTTTTGATCACTGAGGCTAGATGGAACCAATTGTTTTTTTCCTGAAGTTACGGGGAAATGGTTTGGAAAATAGTGCATCTCCTGCAACTCCTTTTCCAGCTTAAATCATAAAAAGTCAGAGAACAGGTCCTTGTGTTGTACTATTTTCAACATAACTTAAACTCCAGAATATTTGTGTATGTGTCAAGTCCTCATGAGGATTGTGGCAAGATTGTTCAGAATCAAGTACCTTTCAATGTCTTTAATCTTGAACATTCACCCATCAAGACTTGGCTGCTGAAATCACCATTTCTCACCGTGCTTGGTTCTTTTTTATAAGAACATTTTCTCCCCTGTCCTGCTGCTTTTTCAACTTTTGTTTGGTGAGTCCTTGCCTCACAAGAGGATTGCTTTATCTGACTCCCCAAAAACACCCCATCTCAAAGTTGATCCCATCCCTACTGAGTCCAGGCACTCCAAGGGTCACACTGTGATAAACTCCTTCTTTTACTCTGTGCTTGTCAAAGATATTGTGCCCAGTCCTTCTCAGTTAAATTCTTGATCACGTTTGCCCACAGGCTGTGCTATCCTGGATTTTTCTGAGGAAGAAAGCCTGATGTCCAGGGTAGGGGATTTATTTAAAGGATCCCAGGTGTTCAGAAACCAGCAGCTGGGACATTTCTTTCTGCATTACTCACCACTGACTCACGCCTTATTAAAGACAGAATATGGCTCAAACTCTCTGCCAAGGTTTTAAACCTTTCCATTGACACGAGCGGGCGGCTCTGGGAACATCTTTTCCTGGGTCAGTGAGGGGGTTCTCCTTCTGCACTGTCACCAGGAGACATGGATCAGGCTGGGAGCCTTGTGACTCAGGCAGAGAAAAGCTGCAGGGGGGCCTGGTGAGACTTGGCTGCGCTGGCACTGACCCCTCCACAGGATGGCCCAGCAAAGTGCCAATCTGCTCCTTGCTGGGGGAAGGAAGGGAGAGACAAACATGCCTGTGTTTTCATTGTGTCTACCTACCTGAGTTAGCAAAATGCAGTGACAAAGATATTCCTAAATGGCAATACTTGTATTTCACCAATATTAAAGGACTTGGAGGGGGATTCCTGCTTTTTAATTTGCCAGTACTTGTTTTAGGTTTTTTCTTTTACAAATTCCTTTGCTGGTTAAGAATGGTAACAAAGCTTTTAACATAAAGCAAGCTATCTTGTAATGTTATTTTTGTTTCTTCTGAGTTATAAATTTTAATTATTAATAAGTCTTTTGAATGAAGGTAATTGAAACATTTCATCACTCCATATTTAATCCTTAGGTTTGAGATGGACCCTGGGGAAAGAGTTTACATCTAGACCTAATGGCATGAACACATCTTTTGCTTTAAATGTCAGAAATAGTTTCATAATGTCTGTTTTAGTGAGTCTTCAGTTATACGCACATTTAGCAACCTTTTTATTTGATCAAAGTTTGTATGTGTGACAATGCAATTGTCTTGTTGCATGCATTCCAGTCCTCTTCAATTTTTATCATTTCTGTAGGATCTCATTGAAAGGATTTTTTTCCTTATCATTCTTTGGGCTTAGTTTTGCTGTGGCAAATCAGGCTCTGTGCTCTTTTTGTTTCATACCCTGTCATTTAGAATCAGACAACAATAATTCTGAAATTGGAATGTGCTTTCTGTTATCTGGCTGATTTTGATGGATTGTCATGCGTCGGTTTGACTTTGCAGGGGTTGAATGTAGCATTCAAATATTTTGAGCAGTTAACTGAACAAACATGCAAGGGAAACTAGAGAGAAAGGTCACCAGCACAGTGTTTGGTGAACAAAGCTTTGCAGGTTTTTTTTTGTTGTTTGTGGGTTTGTTGGATGGGTTTTTGCTGTTTTTTTTTTTTTAAACTTGAGAAAAGCTTTGAAATAGTGCATTGTAACACAGTTTGCAGATGGCTGAATTATGTACTGTACACATGGTTAACGATTTATGGGGCCATGAGTTATTTAATCGGGTAATGCATATGCTTGGCGCGACAAGCAAGCAGATGAAAACTCTGGATGGAAGAAAATGTTCATCCTTTGAATGACACATATTATATGCTGTGTTATCAGAAAATAATAGGACTTTTTCCAGCCAAAAGCTGTCATTTCCAGTGGTCATTGTCTCTTCTGAAGACATCAATTAAGCATAACAATGTAATAAACAGTGACTTTCATTTGGGGTATGCTAGACAAGGACAAGGCAAAATAGAGAAACCTCAGGGCTCTGGCATTAGGGTTTTGTGTTGTCATTGTTGTGAATTTTAGTTTTTTTGCAGAAAGGACACTGCCTATGACAAGGCACTTGGTTTTAATACCTGCTGAAACTGAAAAGTGTTCTTGCTGTAGAGGTTTTACCCCAATGGATGGGAAATGGCAGATAGCTGTAACGATGTGTTGCTGCATAGGGTATAAAGGGTAAGGATAACCAAGGAAAAAGCCAAGTACTCTTCACAACAGACAGGACTTTTCGAAGTGTTGGCAAAGCACTCAGCACACTGGAGCTCCTGTTTTGGGTTGGGCTGTGTTGGTTACATAAAAACGAAAGAAACAGAAAAGGAAGGAAAAGTGACAAGCATGATGAGGTAGGAAAACAAAGGATCCCATTAGAGGGAAACAAAGATAAGGTGCAGACGGGGGAAACAAAGCAAGTCTCAGAAAAGAGATGATGTGAGGATGAATTTTGAACTTCTTGTGCTTGGGAAAAAGCCTTAACCTTCAAAATTGTGTGGGACAGAAAGTGGGGAGTGGAAATTTGAGATCAGCTCTGACTCTGCTAAAGGGAGGAAGTAGAGGGGAGATCTTATTGCTATCTACAGCTTCTTTGTGAAGGGAAAGAGAGGAGCAGGCATTGATCTGTCCTCTGGGAATGGCCTGAAGTTGTGTCATGGGAGGTTTTGGGTTTTGTCAGGAAAATGTTTTTCACCCAGTGAATGGTTGCGCACTGGAAGAGCTCCCCAGGGCAGTGGTCACAGCCCCAGCCTGATGGAGATCAAAAGTGTTTGGAGGGTGGACTCAGATGGGATTCTTGGGGTGTCCTGTGCAGGGCCAGGAGCTGGGCTTTGACAATCTTTGTGTGGCCCTTCCAATTAAGGAAATTCTATGATTCTGCTACAAAAGGCCCGGTCTTTCGACGTAAGAGTGGTGGACATGAAGGAGCAGGGTCTTGTCCCGCTTAGTACATCTCAGTGTCCATCCCAGTAACCAGAGCCACAGATCAGATCAGACAGGGATGACAAGAAGTCCTTTCAGAGTAAAAGCAGAGGCGTTGTGCCACAAAGGCATCCCTCAAGGAAATAAAGCATTGTGACAGGCCTGAACCTTTCAATGTAGCCTGGAAGAGTGCTCTAGTGGGCCCTTGAGGGATGATCACACTCAAGAGCCATGGATATAACTAGGCACTCAGCCTTCTACAAGCTGAGACAGTCTGAATGGCATGTTCTAGATGTGAGTAATGTAGCCAGAGCACTTGAGCTCGTGTGGAAGGCTGGAAAGCTGCACTGAAGTGACTGACTGTCACATGCAGCAGGGATGATGTGCTGCCTCTTCAGATAAGCCTTCTTTCCCCTCCACTCAAAGCCTGAGGGCAGAGCAGAGTTTCCTGGGGCTGCTGCTCAGAGAAGGTGAGTGGGAGATGAGGGGGAGCAGTGCAGACAGGGCCTTTGTCACCTGCAGTGTCCCCTCCAAGCTCACCTTCCTGGGCTCTGCCATGCTCCCTGCACCGTTCTTTGGGTACCTCTGGCTCCTGATAATCCTTTTGGATTGGTCAGGTTTTTCTCTGGAAGCTGGAATGCTGTCTGGGAAGAGAGGGAGATGCACCAGCCTGTCAGAAATGCACCAGCCTGTCACATTCATTGCTGCATGTGTATTACTGGAATGGCTAGGCTCCCTTTATGCTCTTTGTAGAGTTGGGATTTTTTTTTTTTTTTTTTTAAATCCCAAGAAAGGATCCAGCTTTGAAATTTTCCCTGATTATGAAGATGTGCAAGTTTTCCTTCATGTTTCCAGCATCTGACTTCAACAAAAGTCCCCTAAGGTTTTCTGGTTACAAATTGGACTTCTGTGAATAATGGTGACTCAAATATTCCAAAGCAATGTTAATATTCCCTATATCCATCAAAGTACTGCAGCTAGGTCCATGCAACTAGCTTCAGAAAGCCACGTGAAAATGCAAATGTTTGCTTTCTCAACCAGAACTGAAAAATACTAAGCATTTCTAAAGGAGAAACAGAACAGTATGTTCTACTTTCCTTATGTATTTTATAAAAAATGCATATATAAAAATGAATATAAATTCTTTTAGGAGAAATTGTTTCATAAAAGAAACATGAGTTTGCTTTGGCAAAGATGCTTATGATTTATGGTTCATTCTGTAAACTTGGCCAAACAATTTCCTTCTCCTTTATGATTGGAGAGCAGAGCCGTCGGGGGCAGGGAGTTACAGGATGGCATCTGTTCTTAGAGCAAGAGAGTTATGTTTATTCATGATTAGTTTATGCAGAAAATGCATCAAAGAGTTTATTTGAATTTTTGATAAATTTGCCTTGTAGAAAAGAAATATTTTTCTTAATTGGACCTTATAGGAAAAATCCCAGTAATGGCAAATGCAAATGAGAAATAATCTGAATTTAAAGAGGCTTTTTTCCCAGAACCACTAGGGCTCAAAGTAGGGTGAGGCTACTGTCTTTGCACTTTTTAATAAAATTGTGGCTTTTCTTCTCCCCTTCATTTCCATATGCATATTCCATGGTAGTACAGTAGCAGTTTAACATGTAGCTTCTTCATGTATCTTTACTGAAAGCAGGAGATAAGTTTATCAGTATCATGCTCGGTAGCCTTCTTTCCCTGCTTGCTTTTTAGCATTGAATGAGGTTTTATAAAGTGCCACCAACCATGCCAGTTTTCCATATTTTTCACTCTATGTAAATTTCTGCAGAGAGGTAGAGAGAGCAAGTGAAAGATTGACACTGGTATCTCCTAAAATGTTCCCTGGTTTTTTTAAGCAGCTCAATTTTCCTATAGCATTGCCAAAAACCTAACAGATGATGTTTTCAGGATCAGAGACAGGAGATTGAAATGTTGTTAATGTCTGTAGCACTTAAGTCATAGAATTCTGTAAAGAAATGTGCCATGATTGATCTGATTAATCTTTTAGATGGGTGGTGAGAGAGAAAGAAGCTTCTCCACCATGCAGAATTTCGATATTTATATAACTGCTTTTTAGAGGCTGAGCTTGTGTGTCCTTGTAATATCCTGACACGGGTGACTTGTACTCGGCAATTCCAGCTGAATTGAGTGCTCTGCGTCAGAAAGGAAAAGTTTTCTGTCTGCCTGTAATAGAAACATTTTTTACAATTCTCTCCCAGGAGCAGAGTCCTGTGGGATCCTTTGGGAAATGCAAAGCAGTGTGGCACTCAGGCATGCTGTCACTGTTCCCTTTGCTGCAAGAGGGTTCTCCACCTCAACCCAAATGGAGGGTTTGTGGCCAAAAAGCTTCAGGTTATATTTCATCATTCTCAAGATTAGCTGGAATTTTGGACGAACACGTATGCTGTAGCTGAGATGGAGAAACTCTCATGCAACTGGCATTTACCCTCCCATGCTGATCTGCAGCAGATTTGTGAGTCAGCCTTCACTCAGTCTAACAAAGCTACAAGAGCTGGTGTTTGTGCTGAAGGATTCCAGTCCTTCCCCAGCTTCTCATGGCTGTGCTGATGAGGAGAGCAGGGGCACCTTGTTCTGGTGCCACCAGTCATGACACAATTGCTACAGAAATCCTGGTTTCACTTTGAAACTCACATGAGCAATTACCTGCTGGCTATCTCATGCAGAATTGGA
Organism: Ammospiza nelsoni; assembly: GCF_027579445.1. NCBI lineage: Eukaryota > Metazoa > Chordata > Aves > Passeriformes > Passerellidae > Ammospiza > Ammospiza nelsoni. The sequence continues at coordinate 13,937,240 of NC_080638.1, forward strand.
TCTTGGCAGCCCTGCTTTTCAGCTTCAAAGGTGCAATACTCGATAAGTGGAGCTAAAGACATTTTCCTTTTCATGTCAATTCTTGTAAGTTCTCAGTCTCTCTGGGCAGGAAGCAGAGGGCAGTATTAATGTGTCTGTGTAGAGACATATGCACACAATTCATTGTTTCTTTAGCAAGGGCACAGAGCTTTAGCAAGGATGTAAAAAAGCTAACACTGCAACCAAGGAGCAGAACTGGTCAGGCATTGCAATAACATAGTTTTATTTTGGGAGGAAACAAAAAAAAGATAATTCTGTTTTTTTCTAAACTAGTCAAAGAACAAAAAAATATTTTTTTTACCAAAATTCAGAAAATTCAAAGCATTAGATCAAGTCTATTTGGTCTTCTCTCTTCAGGAATCTGCTAAGTGAACAGCCAGAACAATGTGTGTGAATAACAGGCTTCTATAGGGTTTGTCTTCCAGCTGTTATTTGTTCAGTGCCTGTAATGCCACACAGAACTTAAAGAACATTTATTATTACAATTAATTATGTCATGTTGGAATAAATAATTTCCTAAACATACACTCTGTCATGGTGGCCACTGATAGGGAATTTAATTTGAAACTCAGCTCTTGGCTTCTGAAAATCAGCTTTAACTAAATTGTCGCAGTCATTACACGTTGTAAAGCCTCTATATTTCACACTTCATTTTCCATCCAAATGGATGACAGCCTACTTCAAAGGGAAAGAAGTAAACCTGTAGTCAGAGCATTCACCTGAGCAGCATGCTCTCCCTAGATCCCGTGTCTGGCAGTTGCACGCATTCTGAATTCCTGCCGGTTTACAATTTAATTGGTCAAAAATCAAAGGGTGTCCAGTTGAACTTGACCTTATAACAGGGTCAGAGACTGGGGGCAGTGTTTGATGCTCCACCTTTCCTGACATTTCGCTGTTGCACAAAAATGGGAAAGATGTTTCAATGAACTTCCCAGGCTGGAAATGTTAACCCCAAATGTTCAGAGCCTGTGACCATGAAGTTTATACGGAAGAGAGACAGTTTTATAGCCCTATTTGTGGGCCCAGTATTGCTATTTTATAAGTGAAAATAATGTACTAATTTCTACCTTTACATAGTCTGTAACATCGATCCAAGTACTCAGATCCTCATCCAGCTCCTGTGAATGGCATCAGTGTGTAAGACTTTGCCACAATAAACATAAAAATATTTCAAACTCCTGTGGTAGGATCTACATGACCCTCAACATTATCTTTTTCATGGCCAGTCCTCAAGGATTGGTGATGTTCCTTGTAACACCCCATGTCTGTGGGCAGCAGTCCCTGGGTACTTCCTCTGATTTTTTTGTTTATGTGGAGGTTATTGATGGAAATGCTCGGAGACAGAAGCTGGGAACTGTTTGAAAGAAGACCAAAAACAGAGTTGGTATGAATCTGAATGGAAAATTAAGGTTTTTTGCTAGTTAATTGCTTTGGAAAGTTCACTTTAAGTCACATCTTTAAAAAAAAAAAAAAGGCATCTTTTGGGTATCTCCTATTTGTGGATCCCTGGGTGGAATGAAGTTGGTGTAACTGAGGACAGGGCTCCAAGCTCTTTCCTCTGTGTTCTCCTCTCTTTCCTGCTCCCTTGGGCAGCCTGGTCTAAAGTGAGCAGAAGGAAATCACGAGTCCTTGTTGAGGTTTGAAGGAACAGTGGGCTCTGCCCCAGTGTCCTGCAGCCTTTGCTGGTCCTGCCAGCTGAGAGGGAATGCAGCAGGAATGTTTGCCAGTGGTGACATCTAATGAGGCAGTACTGTGTGACTGCATTGGCCTGTCTTCATTTCAGCTCATGAAATATTTGTGCCAGCAAACAGGGTGTGCAGCTCACAGAGAGGGAGATGCCCTGTTGCATACAGATTAAATTTGTATGGGCACCCAAAAACTCCATTCATTTTTACTTTTTTCTTTTTTTTTTTTTCCTTGAGCCAAACTCAATATCTGGGGCTGTGTCACAACAGATAGCAGTGTTTGGGGACCTCAGTGTCATGTGCAAGTAATAAGAACATTGTCACTCTTTATCTGACCAGAGATTGATAGTTCAATACCTTTCAACTTGACTGGGAAGGTAAGGTGCAAGGACTTTTAAAGACTCTGCTTTCACCAGGGGACTGATTTGGGCTGGTATTTGTGACACTAGTAATGTGGAAATGCCTGCTTTTAAAAGCATTTGTGTTTAGATAGGACCCTTTTGCTTTTCTTTTGGGAAAAAACTCAAAGGAGATACAGCAAGATAATCAGAAAATGAGTGTTATGGTAGAAAATAGAATACTTAGTACTGTTAATCATTGTTCATGCTAAAAGCAGTAATGTACATTTATGAATATGTGCCGCAGGAATAAATTTTAAATATCCCTTATTTATAGGAAAAAACACATTAATTAAAAAAATTCTAATTTTCTACTCAGGTTTATAGTCTCTTCTCCTTTGCTCCTCGTTCAGATTATCCATGCAAAACCTGAGATGTTACACAATAATAGCTGCTGGATAGTTCTTTACTTGTTTCTTTTTCATGTTTGTACCCAACACATTTGGTCGTTTTCAAGTTATAACTGTGGTATTTGGCATAGCTTTCAAAAATCTAACCAGCTGTGGGATGGAAATTGCACTGTACAAAGTTGTGCTCTTATGTAAACCCCCATTTCCCACTGGCTGCCCATTTCACAAACAGGTTTGTAAACCTGGCATGGCCCAATATCGTTATTCTCTAGCAGGTGTCAGATGGGAGTTTTTCTATATTTCAGATCCCCTGACCTTTCTTTTGGGCACACGTACAGTGTGTTAATGATGAGCAATGTCCACACATCAGCACTAATTCAAACTTGAGCTCTTCCAGAGTTTGAAATATGCATGGATAAAGTCTGTGCAGATGGTCCTGAATTTTAATATATAAAAGTCACACTAAAACAAAGTTAACTTTTAAAATTCTGCAATAAATCACAAAAAGCTGAATATGATCTTCTGGATGTCTTAATTAGATGAATTTCTTTCACTTAATCAGACATTCAAAGTCAAAGGGACAAAAGACACAGCCTTTTTTAGTCACTAAATCCTGAATAATGGCTTAGTGGTCAGCAGAGTTGATAAAATTACTTGCTGTCATTCATGTTTATATTTGGTTGTACTCTTTTTTTTGATTAAGTTGGAAATCAGTGTTTCATTTTTTTATAAGACAGAACCAAGAATACCCTTCATCAGGAATTGTAGTGATAGGACCAGAAATAATGGTTTCAAAGTGAAAGAATGGAAATTTAGGTTAGATCTATGGAAGAAATTTTTTTGCTGTGAGGGTGGTGAGGCACTGGGAGAGTCGTCCAGAGAAATTGTGGATGCCCCATCCCTGCTCAAGGCCAGGTTGGATGGGGCTTTGAGCAACCTCGTTTAATGGGAGGTGTTCCTTTCCAGGACAAGGGAGCTGGAATTGGATTATCTTTTAAGGTCCCTTCCAATGCAAACCTTTTTATGATTCTATAATTCCTAACAGCTGTATTTCCAGGCTTGCTGCCATCCAAGAACTTGGCATCATGGCCATCTGCACACAAATGCATTCAAGGAGTGGTTAGTTTGCAATCTGACCTTCAAAGAGGGGTGAATAGCACGAACCAAGATGTTCTCCACAACCCAATTTTTAGCTATTTATAACATACCTAGACAGGAACCAGCAGTAAGAAGGGCAGAGGTTGAGGACCCTGAGTATCCTCTGGGCTCAGAGAGGGGCATTGCACCCTTTGTGTGCTGTTCAGAGCTCAGCCCCATGGGTGTCCCAGCTCACACAGATGCTGCCAACCTGACTCTCAAGGACTCTTGGTTACCACAGGCACATGGCACTTGTGAAAAACTTCACATATGGCTAAATTAACAAGCTCTTCTAATGAGGAAATTAGCAAATGTCCAACTGCTGCAGGGTTATCTCTGTGCTGAGTTCCCACATTTTTTCTCCCAATCTTAAAAATGTTCCATTTTGTTCTAAAAAAGTGATTTGTGCTGGCGACCTCTCCAGATTTTTCTAGCTTTATTGAAAACAGCTGTGACATTTTTGCTGAAGTGGGATGTCTTTGGTTCTGTGTGTTTGACTTTTTGTTTTTTAATTAAGCCAGAGGTAGAGGTGGAGCATGGAAACATCAGTTGCGACTGTAAACAAAGTTTTTAGAGAACGGGGAGGAACACAGAGCCTGAGAGCAAGGATTTACAATGGGGAAGTATTAGGATTGACTCTAGGTGTCACTGTGAGCTATGCCTGTAATTCTGCAGCTCCATTTCCACTTTTATTCAGTGACCCCCACTTTGCAGCCTTCTTCCTCCTCTCTGTTTCTCCCATGTCTCCCTCTCTCACTCTGTAACACACATGCAGGCAGAGAAGTCTCTGACAAATAGCTGGAAGCAAGGAAATTACTGTGATCATTAGAAAACCTGGCATTGATACAAATTAATAGATATTTAATAAAAAATGCTGGTTAACCAAATAGTTACGATGCGTGACATCTCATTTATATCAAGTCCTGGAAAGAAAATGAGTTAAAAAAACATAGCTGAGCTTTCTTTTGCCCATTTCATTACTTCTACAGGTAAAAGCAGAAGGCAAACACCAGCAAACAAGATATTCTCCCAGTTTTGTTGATTTATATTGGGCAGGGCTGGATCATTTTAGGCATTACAGGCTTGATTGCTGGCATGAGGGGTTCTGGCAGATTTTGAAACTGTACCCACCCACTCAGCATAAAATCAACCTCTATCTCTTAACCTTTTCTGTTCACTAATATTTAGTTAACTTCCCGATTTATAATTTAGAACGCTTTCTTATAAGATCCACTTAGAGAATACTAACTAATGACATACAGCAACATCATTAAACACTTTAGTGCCTCGGGGTAACAGACTACAATGCATCCTGCAAAGTAGCACTTAGAGGCTGTATGAACATATTCTGTCACCTTGCAATCTCTCATAGCATAGCCCTGGGAATGTGCAGGGAGATAACACACAGTGGAATAGAACAAAGTCTGCTGGAGTCACACTCTCCTTAACGTGAGGAATTATCAAGATGCTGAGCGCTTCCTGGTTAGGTCCCAAACAGATGAACTTCTGTAAATGAGCAAATTTAAATGCCTGCTTATCACACATAGGCAGAACGCTGTTTTTGTGGTGCTACTGAGAGTCTGATGTTACTTTTAAGTGACTTTGTGCAGTGATCAGTACTTTGGGTCCTAATTAGTAAAAGTAGTTGCTGCCTTAGATTTAAAGCATAAACAGAAAAATAGGTCATCTAATATTTTAATTCATCCCTCTGACAACCTGGAATTATTCCTTGCTGTACATATTCTAGCTTTTTTCCTGCATCGCTCTGAATTTCCTAAGCAACACTTCACATGATTTCATAGTTTTTTCTTTGGAGTTTGCTTTTATTACTGAAATTTAGTAGGGTTCTTCTGAAGGACAAGAGAAATTTTTAAAGCTGCTTCATGGAAGTCCATCTCCTCTTTGATTCGGGTTCCTCTGACAGTGCTGAATCTTGCATTTTTGTAGCATCCCACGGGAAAGGGAAGGCTGCAAAGTACAAATTTTCCCGGCGCATGTTGCTGGATGGAACTTCTGAACTGTCTCTCCTTGGTTTTCATCCTTGCCTTGCACTGCTCTGCTCACAGAACATTCAGTATGGTGATGAGTCTGAGATGCACCCTGCCTCTAATCCAGTCACTCGTGGCTGCTGTACACTCCCTATAAAATTACTCCTGGACAATGTCATCGGTGCAGCCTCACCTCTGAATGGACAAGCCCTTTTTTCTTTCTGTTTTGGTTTTTTTCCCCTTTTTTAATCGGGATTAAGCAGTCAGATGTGATGACACTTCACACAAGTGCAGTTGTTTGAAAACATGCTGTCCTTTCAGTCACAGTAAGTGACAGTGTGCACAGTGTGCACTCTGCTGATGCCACGGCTGCCTTTGATGCCTGCTCTGACTTGCTTTAAGATAAATAGTTCAGAGGGAAATTCTTTACAGTAGCAAACTACTTTTGCCAAATGTTTAGCTCTATATAGTTCTTTTTTTGACTTACTTTTTTCTTTTAAAATGAAAATATAACAGGGATTAAACTGGGGTAGAGTTGAGGAGCCATTTCCTAGGATGAGTATGTTTTTACTGGGACAGGCTTAAATTCCTGTATATTTAGAGCAAAGGAGTGGGTGTGAGAAATGAGTCTAAGCTCCTTGCTCCCATCTTCATGCCCAGTTTTTCTCTCATGGATATTATAGAGGCTTGAGGGGGAGTTTGGGATTTTTCAGTATGTGGGAGACAGCTAGTGGCAAAAGAAACCTGCGGAGCTGAGTAAACCCCACACGAGTGCATCTCTAATTTCCTCCCTCATGCTGTGCTTTGGGTGATGGGGTGGTGGTGGAGATGAGCCCTGCAGAGTGTGTGACTGGGAAGGGATGGCAGCACCCAGCTGTGGTGGGGCCTTGTAGGGGCTTCCTTTGACTACGGAGCGGTCAAAGTGACCAGTGGCTGAGGCACCCCTGGGGCTGGGCTCTGTGGGCTGCAGCTGGCAGGGGACAGGCAGGGAGAGGGACAGAGCACCCCAGAGGGTCACTCCTGCTCCACCTCTGCTCTGTGCATTGTCCCTGGGATCGGGGCAGATGCCAAAGGCTGGGGCAGTGCTTGCTGTGCCCACACTGAACACTCACTACCAGGCTAGGACAGGAGGAAATGTCCCCTTCGATAGCTGTGAGTCCTGAAGTGTCAGGAAAGAGCTGACATGAATTGCAGGAGGGATGTAAAGGTGGAAAAGATCTCTGCAGGCCTGGTGGAATCTTGTGTGACTTTCTGTTTGCTGTCTCTGGAGAGTTTAGGGACGAGGAGTGTTTCCAGCAGTGAAAAAGGAGAAGAGGAATCTTAATGGAAAATGTTCTTAGTCATAGCTGAAATTTTCACTGTTTTTTTTTTTTCTTTTTTTTTTCTGTAACATTTTCTGGTGCTGACTGCAAGTCATGCAGTATTTAAATTATCTTCATCTCAGATGATTCACTGAAGGTCAGGATTCATGAAGTAATATTTTCTTACTTATCTTCACCTAATCAATCATGTCACATATAGAAAGTCCAAGCAGTTGTAGCAGTGCTTTAGGACAATGTAACAATATTACACCAATCAAAATAAGCCAATTGCATACTAGAAATTATTTTAAAGTGATATGGCAAAAAAAATTACACACAAGCTGCCAAATAAAGCTGAGAAAATAACACTCATTGGTCATTACATTGTGGAGGAAGTTGTGAGGTTTTTTTTCTTCTTCTAGGATATTTAACTGCTTGGCTTCTAATATTTCTTTTAATGTTTGCTTTTGCCTGGCAGGAATGTGATAAAATTATGCAAAGCTATGATTCACATAGAACAAATACAGATTGCAAACTATATAATGTTATCCTGGCCTGCTGTTTATAAAGCAATGAATATGCCTGCTAACTCTGTATGCTGATGATTTTTTGCAGCCAGGTTTATAGCTGGATGAATGACCTTTACTTTTTCTAATTATTATTTTACACAAGCAAATAATTTACCTTTATAATCATAAGCAATCATCAAGAGAGACCCTTGGCAGGTGCAGGCATATTGTACTTTTCATATCATTCAGTAAATAGCCATTTTCTGGTTCTGATGTGGTTTCTGTGCCTTGTGTGTTGCTCTACACAGAAAGAGTGTGAATTTAAACTTAAGGCGAATTATCTCAATTGTACATATATGAATTTGAATAAGATCATGGGCTTCCCTTATTGTGCAGTCAAGCCTGGTGGGTAAATGGCCTAACAGTTCTGGTGCAGTCTCTGCTCAAGAGAAAGACTTTTTCTCAGCAAAGCAAACAGTGGTTAGCCTCACACAGAGTCTTAGGGCTTGGAGAAAATCTGATTGTTTCATGGTTAGTGTGCCCAGAAGGGCACTGTCACCAGTGGCCAGTTGCTGAGCCACAGCCCGTTCAGCAGAAGCATATAAAAAGGCTGGCTCAGTTTCTTCACTGTTTGAGTCTCTCTGAGCACCTCAAGGGTCAGACAGTGTTTTAAAGCACTCACAATGGAATGGCAGTGACTGAATTGCTGACAGCATAGCAAGACAGCAGTCTTGCTCAAGAAGTGTAGCGTTAGTCTAGAGGCAACGTGGGGTAGTTCAGAGGCACCTGAGCTGTTTCAGCAATAACACTGAACTTTCATGCTTCAGCTCTTTCTGATACAGCTGCTTGTTTCACAAACAGGTGTCTAAAACTGCTGTGAAAGTCACTTCACCTGCAGACTGAGCAAAAGTCTACTGACTTTTCATATAATGGTGCAGTGTCAAGTAATAATGTGCACATTTTGTCTCTTGGGAATTGCAGCTTGGGAGCCTGTTGTCTGTGAAAATGAGAAGAGGCCCATGCTTTGAGGCAGCTGGCAAAGAAACCTGCTGGAGGCTGCCCTTCATTTCTCTCTGTTTTCCCTCTATCACCAGTTGTGCAGCAGAGGGACTAATTCTGCTGTGTGTGTTACAGGATTTTTCCCATTTCTTTTCCATCTCAGGAACAAATTAATTGGGTGGGATTTTTTGTTGTTTTTTGTTGGTTTGGTTTGTTTGTTTGGGTTTTTTTTTTCCCAGTGAATGCATAGAAATGCCACAAAACCCATTCTTCTTGCAGAATCTGCCGCTGCTCTGCATTGCTGCATGAGAGTGACTATAATAGCCATGTGACACGTTGACAAGAGTAATTATACCCAGAGGAGTTGGTAATTTATGTTGGGTAGCAGGTGGTATCATTTCCTGGTTAGTCTGTACCCTAACTTGTTATTATCTATGGCCATCAGCAGCTGGAGTGACACCTACAGAGGAGCCCTCGGAGCCCGCAGCAGGAGGCAGAGCTCTTCCATTTGGCTGTAGGTGGAAGGGTTCCCTCCACCCCTCACACTGAGTGCAGCACAGCCTTTGATAACAAGGTGGGCAAGGCCAGGCATGACTCATCTCATTGGCTCTCCCCTCTTGTGCATGACTTTTTAACAGGTTATGCTTGACAGAGAACGAGTTGCTGCTTCCCTTTGGCCACCATCTTTATGACCCTGACTCACTTGTATATAACAGGCCACCTAAATAGCTTCTGTCCCTAAGGAAAGGTTTATTACCACAATATTTCTTTGGTTTGGCAAGTGATTTCATTGCTCGTTTCTGAGATGAGCACCCCATTGTTTTGGGAGTTGTACCCACAAATAATTAGAGGCAGAGTCTTCCTCGGACAAGCTTTGGCCCTTAGAAGAAAAGAAAGAGAGGCAGATGGAAAATGGATGTGATGCAGAGGTAAGAATAAGTAAATTACCAAAGAAGGTCAGGCTGAGGATCTGTGACAGAGCGAGGAGTTGATCAGGTTCTTGGAAAGGCCAAATATAATGGCCTCATGACCCACTCATCTGTATTTTCCTTCCTCTCCTTTTTTTCTCTTTGGGTCCCCAAGCTTGTTGTGTTGCTTTATTTTCTTTAGAATTCCCATGAACTATTATATTCCAGCTCAAGCAATTCATCACTGTCCTAAAACTGTAGTACAATCTCCTCAGTCTTGTGAAACTCTCTGGACACCTGAGCACAGGTTGAAAATCTAGGTCTATAGTCTTTGATCTTTGAGGGTTTTTTCAGCTCCTTCCATTTCCAGTGTTTAGCTTTCTCACCTCAATTCTTCCACTTCTTCAGTCCATAATCCTTGAGATTCTCACTTTTTCCTTCTTCCTTCCCTTACCATCTTTGGTAATACTGACTTTTTCCTTGTAACTGGTGTCATGAACTTGTTTTATCTCCTCTCAGATCCCTTTCCACTGTGTCTTCTGTTCATTTTTTAAACATCATATTCTCATCTGCCTCAGAATGTAACCACTGTTTATATCATTCACTTATTTTACCAAGCGAGCTCAACATCTGAGGTCCTGCAGGTTTTTTCTAAACCTGTTTACTCACCTGGAATCAACTAGCAGAGTTTCCTTGGGCACAGGGCCAGGCCCACATGTGTGATCCTGACTAGAAGGCATTTACAGGAGCTGTCCTCCTGAGGGATTTCTGTGCTGGGAACATCTGTGTAGGGATATCTGAGGTGGCTCCAAACAAGAGCACACTCTTGGTGCTGCAGCTCTGCCAGGCGTCACACATACATGGCTGGAGTGCTTCAATTACCCTCTAGGTGAAACCACAGATACCTTAGGTAGTTGCAAAAGCTTTACCCTACCCTTGGATTCTTGACATTTACCTTTTATAGCTGTCATGATCCTTGAGGTGATCTTTCTTTTAACCCATGGGCTAGAAATATTGCTGAATGGGTTATATATTTCATAAGAGTTTTTGAAGATTTTTTTTTTAGTAGAAGTGGGGTTTTGTAGATTTTTTTTTTTACCTTACCTTAGAGAAATGATACTGTGTTCAGAGATAATGGCAAAGAGCTCACAGTACTTGCCATGGATACCTTAACTTTTTTCCTTTGCAGTGAGAGGGTAATGTCACCAGAGCATTCACTGTATTCCTCTGGCTAGGACACAGAATGCTTAGTTTAGTATCATTTTTTCTCCTGATGTTAGTTAATTGCCAGTAAATCAGTGACTGGTACATAATTACCTAGGGCCTGACATCCTGAGTGCACTGAAAGCATTTTACAAAGAGGGCTCTAGGACAAGATTATGGGGCACCAATAACTCACCAGGAGCACAGGAAAAGTAGTGGCCACTGGGAATTATGCTTCCCCCTGTAGGAAGACAGGATGGTAGAGTTCATGTCCCACTCTTAGTCTTTGTAATGTCCATGTGTGTTCATGGGATTTTAGTGTCATGTGTCCCCGAGTAGAGCCAGGGGAACAGTCCATGGCTGGTCATTGCCAGGTTTGCCATGAGGGTGAGGTGGGTCCTGTGGATGTGCCTATGCATCTTCAGTTGTGCTGCAGGAAATGGATTTCATACAAAAATATCATACAGAATGGGCTGGACTATCTTTAGGACTGGAAAACTGGAAATTGGTGTTAATTTATATGAAGCACACAAGGACAAATGTATTTTTTTTTTCCTATTAGGCTCATTAAGTGTCACTGCCAAAGAAAAAAGAAACCCATAGAGATTTCAGAGGACATACCCTGGTGAAATTGCCATGCAAAAACTAAATTGATCTACTGATGGTAAGAAAGTGTAAGGGTAATTTTAGGAGTCCCAGGTATAATTCTGGACATTTGTTTAAAAACAAAATGTAGAGATGCAATGAGGAACCTGATTTTTTGTCTCAGGAGAATGAAAAAGTTTTCTTGGAGGAAATAACATAATCTGATTTACTTAGCTTAGGAAAATAAAACCCATACAGATTTTAATGACTAAAATAAAGGAGGCAGAAAAATAATTAGTAATAGAGGTGGCTGTAAGTAAATGTGGACCCAAATGATAAAAAACCATTAGATGAGCATGTTTCTTGAATATCTTGCCCAAGGATTTTCCCTGGTAAGACGGTAGTGGCAAACAATGAGCCAATTTTGAAAGTTGCAAAGTTTCATATGAATTTACTTCTGCTATTGGAAGCTCAACTGAGCATCCCAAGAGAAGCCATTCATTTCTGCATTCTAGTACCATAAACAATTTTACCTTAATTTAAGGCATTCATATTTCAGCACTTTTTATTTTCTGGTGTTTTTTTTTTTTTAGTGGATTGAATAATGATCTTGAATTCTAACACCACTTGAAGAGTTTTCAAGAGTTTTTCTCCCTTCTGAGGTTCCCCAATTTACCAGCAGTAGCTGAATGAGCCATTTGGTTTTGTCTCATATTCTGCTCTACTTTTTACATCAGGAGTACTAATTTGTGTCCTAGAGTCAGTGAAGGCAGCCTGAGCACTTACTGATGGTGCAGCTCCCCACAGGGACCTCTTGTACCCCACCTAGCTGAATTCAGCTGCTATTTGTTTTTCAGCTTACATTTTTCAAAATTTGATAAAACCTGAGGGAATTAGTTGCCTAATTCTTGCAGAATTACAATGTGAGTTGGATGAATAATTTCCTCAGACTTGTTTGAGAATCTAAGATTGTTATTCTAATATTATTCGTACTGCTGCATGTGTTTTCAGAGCTAAAATTCTGCAATAAATAAGCTCCTGGGATCACATTAATTACAAGAATATTCACTTACAGAGTCATTTGTAAACACAACTCATACCTGGATTAGGTTGTATGATTTTTTTAAAAAGTAAGACTGAATATTAAGAAGCTGAACACACTGGCTTACATAACAGCTACACATCCTACAGCAGCTGTGATTTCCATAGCACTGAACTTTAAATGGGAGAAGACAAGAGCTCAGACAAAGGACATATTTTGAAGTTTCAGAGCCTGATTCTGTAAATTGGTCAAATAAAGGTGAATGCTATTTATCATAAAGCAGACTAAATTTCTGTCAGTGTTTTCCCCAATTAATGGTTCTTCAACCTTACAAATGAGAATAAGAAGTGTGTATGTCAGGGGAATCATATTCCCTTAACAGAAAGGGAACAGATGCCTAACCTGTAAGTTTGCATATCTCTGTTTTATTGCTGTGGGACTTGCCAGTTCTAGGGTCAAAGCAGAGCCCTAAGTAGTGGGAATGGAATGGAAAAGGAAGGTAAAAAGGTAAAAGAAAGAGATGAAATCAATAAGAAAGGGTTCAAAACATTTGTCTGATGAGTTCTTTCTCGCAGATAACATTGCCAAGGAATAAAACTGAGCTGCAGGGTAACATACTACCTTTCTGTCCAGTCACTTCACTAGAAAAGACTGTATTTGATTCAAAGCTCTGTGGAGACATCTGAGAGATGCTGTTTTCCATGATGTGCAAGAAATTCTGAAGGAATTAAAATACTTTTAGTTAGCTAGATTATGTTGCATTCTTCTCGTCTGGTAACGGGGAATTTTGCAGAATCTGATGCCTCTGTCTTTGACTTTTCTGGAGATTCCACATCATTTGGTGTGAAACTAGTCCTGGTCTCTTTAAGGGAGGATAAAACAGTGGATAAATTGCCACCATGTGCTAAGAAGCTTTGGGATAAAGCCTTATTCCCCAAATGAGAATTGCTAACAGGAGTTCCAAAAGGATTATTACAGCCCTTTGCTTCCCACATTTTTTTGGGTGATCAAATCTTTGCTAGTTCATGTAGCTTATGAGCATTCAAAAAAGCCTGTTGTAAAACGTTCATCACTTAAGTCACATTTTTGCAATCACCTGATAGCATTTTCAGGTCTAGAGAGTACAACAATGTTCTGGATTGGGTAAGAGGGTGATTAGTCTTACAACTGGAATTCTTCCCACTGAATTTGGGGTGTTTGTGCAAGGAACCTACTTGAGGTCTCCTGGTGTCACTGCAGAGCACAAGACACTTGAAAAGCAGCATTCATATTGCCTGTATAAGTATTGCTTTCAAGGAGAATTATTTTTGGTGCTCTTCAGAAAATTTGGTTAAATTAGACACCTTCAGAATGTTGGAGTCAGGCAAGAAAAGTCTGTCGCTTCCAGGAATTCCCTGGAGACCCAGAGGATGGGGGCCAGGGAGTACCCACCACACAGATGCACTTGCTGGATATAACCTTGATATATCTCTCCTTTATTGAAGAAAATTCACTATCCAGACTCTACTTGGCTTATGAATAAATCCAAGACTTATATATCCTTGAATTTTTTTTTTTCGTCTCAGTCCTTTTTTCTGCACAGAACTCTGTTTCTCAGAGTAAAAGGTTAATGATCTTTGGGTCTGGACTGACCCAGGATCAGAGCAGCAGTTTTTTTTTCCTCGACTGCAGCGGGAGGTGAATTCAGGGCCTGTTTGAAAACCTGGCTTTACATGCAGCTCAGGTTTAGACAGGGGAACCTTGTGTAGTGCAAGTCCTCTGTGAAATTAGGTGACTCTGTGTTGAAAGAGGCAATTTTTTGATTAAAAGAAAAAAAATCTGATAAAAGCATGTGTTTGTTTTTGGAGAACAGCACGACAACGTGTATCGTTTTTATCTGTCAACAGCCATCACCTTGTCAGAGTTTGGCTGCTGTTGATTTATTACAACCTATGTGAATGTATAATTGGTAGGCTGGTCCTCAGATCTGAGAAGGAGAGGCACAAATTTGGAAGCCAGATGTCCCATGGTAATGCACTAAAAGAGAGAGATAATCACCAAAGAGCTGAGAAGCCCTTCGACTCATTACTCTTACATCCTCTCTTAGCCTTAAGATTTATCAGTGTTTGTAATGAAAGCATCTAAAATGGAAACAACTTATTAACTTCTCTAAAGGCACCATCTTCCACTCCCCACAAATAAATCTTTTATCAGGATCTGCACTGCAGGAGTCCCAGCCTTTTAGTCAGAAACTGGGGGGAATTCACGGAGGAACACTATTTAGCAATGCTGTCCCAACACCCAGAATGACCTTGACAAAGAGAAAAGACTTTGAAGGTGGAAATTTCGGGGCGAAATAACGCATGCAAGGAAGTGTTACTTTCACAGAGGAGTTTCAGGGATGATTCTTGGAGCTGTTTCATCAGGACTATTTCCCTGGCAGCGCTGAAGGAGTGCAGCCTGTGCCTGCAGAGGTGTGGTCTGCCCTTGACCTGCACATGACTCAGCCTTTAAGTCCAGGCATCAAAGACAATTGGATGTGAAAAATGTATCCTGCCAGATGGAGGACAGGGCTCTAGTTCTAGCAGAGCTGGGCTCCAGCTGAGCCAAAGGAACATTAGGTTTTAAATATTGACTTGTGCTTTTAATTTGCTATTAGTCACGGTGGGTTTCAGAGCATTTGGGTTTCATGAGGACGCTGTGGCTCTTCAGAGGTGATGCCATTAACACCTACCCCATTCCTGGTGTTGGAATACTGGTTGGCAGAAGGCAGGTTATTGGAAATCTTCTGGAGACTGCAGAGGACTTCTATGGGGGAACACTTCTGTTGGACAGGAAGGTGGGGATGGAAAGGCAGAGCTGTAAAGCCCCTGTGTAAATGACCATTTGTCTTTTCCCTCTGATTCAGTCCTGATCTGGAGAGAGGGAGAGCAATATGTCATTGAAGGAGTCTTAGTGGGTTCACAGACCAGGTGATGTACATCCTCTATTTGCCTCAGACAACCACATGTACATCTTTCTAATGTGATTAGGCCGTCATACAGGGCACAGATCAATTTATTATTCTGCCTGAGAGCACCGTGTTCCTCTTTAAAAAATTGTTACTCCTGAAGTTGGCAATTACTTTAAAATAAATTTACCAAAGACAAAATTGTGCCTCTTGGGTCAGTAAATGACTTCCCTGTTTTTTCTTGAACAGACAAGGTGTTTATTAAAGACCTCCTTAGTTTACTGTGTTGGGTTTTTCACTTTGAATAATTGTCCAATTAAATATAATTTGGAAGTCCATGCTAACCTACTGCTTGCATTGTATAAGTAAGAATATCTCTGAAAGATGTGCATTAATAAATCCCACTGAGCCCTATCTTTTTTAAAAAATGGTTTCCTTTGTTTAATTTTAGAATTCTTTCACAGGGCTCTAAGCCTTACATTTGGAAATGCCGCTGTTTTCACACAAATAATTTATACAGTCCATTCTTTCAGATTCTGTAGAAAACATTTTTATCATTCATTGTAAGATAGCTTATTTTAAAAATTATTTTTAACCTATTGTTTAGGTTTGGAACATGTATTGCAGTTTAAAACTTTACAGATTCTATTCTGTGCGTGTGTGTGTGCATCTAGGGATTTCTATTCCTAATTTACAAGGAAGAAATAATATGAAGTTAAGTGGATAAAATAAAAGTAATTAAATGTAGCAATTAGATGAAGTTCTAGAAACCCAAGATGGAATTGGTCAATAAGAGATATGTAGAAGGATTAAGAAAAATGATGTTTCCTGATATAAAATGTTCCACAGAGATACAGTCATGCCTGGCCTTGCAGTCTGAGCATGAGGCTGGCAGCAGGACCTCTCACTTTGACTCAAGCACAAAGAACATTGATGTTTCTTTATCTAGTAGGATCTAAGTCACTCTGACTTGTTTTCTCCTGTGGATATAAGACTTTTATTCCTAATAGGAATATAATGAGTATTGATTAACTAATCAATGTAATTAAAAAAGATTTTTTTTAGAACTGGGGAAATAACAAAGCATATGGGGGAAATTTTATCTCATTTTGCAACTCGTAAAAAAACTGCTACAAAATTAATTTTAAAAAATTTATGCTGTTGTAATTACACTTATAATTGTAATTATGATTGCTCTTACTGTACTAAAAATGTATTTCTGTTTTGCTATAGGTAGGGAAAGACATACACTAAATATAAATTAGGACTGAAATTAGCTGGGTACTCTGTCCTTTATATTCTGGTTGCCTTCACCCTCTAGTGAAACATAAGAAGCTGGAAAGCTTATTTGCCTTTCCTACACTATCAGTGCACAGAACACCTAATTAATGTTGAGGTCAGTAACACAATCTGCTCTTCCTGGAGAGTTAAGATCCAACAACCATCCACTCACAAGAGTAAACTCCAGCCAAGGGTTTTCAGCCAAAATGGAACAGAAGTCAATTGGTACTGCCCTCTTCACTGTAACACCATCCGTGGGCAGGCGGGTGCATATAAACACCTGTAAAAATTTGAAGGACACCATTCAGTTCCTGCTGAGATGGGGAGCTGGCTAACTTCACTGAAGTAGTCGTGAAGAGTGGTGGACCTTTTTATACAGTATTTTGGTAATGTAATTCTTTAGAAAGAGCACTTGCAGATAAAATAGCTGGGCTGCATCATGGAATCAGGAAAATTTGGAATAGCAGGAGGCGAGAGGAAAGAGGCAGCAGACTTCAAAGGAAGTGGATTCCATGTCTGAAAAGCCACATTATATGCCTTTTTCTCCCTTTAACTACCCATGATGTCCATGCCTAAATTGGTTGTGGTGTTCTATAGGTGAAAAACAACCTGGTCTTTACTGGACATTGTGACAAAATATCATACCTTGCTTTGTACAAGGGGTCAGTCATTAGTGGTTGCTCTTATCCAAGCCAGTAGAGAGCAGTTTTGAGAACGGGCAATAGGATAAAAAGTAGATTTTCAAAGAGCAGTTCTTTGTTTGAGGAGGATCTGAAGAAGAGCTGACATGGAAGAGTAAAACAATAAGTAAAATTATCTCAAAATCAAGAGTAAGAATGTTAGAGCTTCCACAAATTTTTTAGAAACCCAGAAACGTAGAGACAAAAAGGGTAGCTATACCTGCTTCACCTCCTTTAATGTGTACAGAATCCCAATCATCCATATTCTGTTTTGGAATGATGCATTGATTACTTCAACTGCGCTTGCCAAGCAGCTGCACCCTAAGTATACCCTTACTTCTGCAAGAGTTGTTTCATTTTCCAGAAATAATTTTTTATGCTGATTCAGTAGAAAGCAAACCAAACAGAGCTCCCCTAAAACTAAGCAGAAGGATTGGCATAAACCATGCTTTGATTACTTTTTGAAAGATGGAAGGCTGACGCTTTTGGAACAAAACACTTTCCTGACAGGCATGAGTAGCAATGGCACCCCTTAAAAGCATCCATATCAAACAGCACCTGCAAGGTTTTCCTGCATCCCTGCAGTGCTCTGCATCCCAAAGACCTGGTTTCCAGCTGGGAAAAAACATGGTAGCAAGAAGTTTGTTGAAATTATGCCATTTTGTGAAATAGTACTGTGGTGACAAATCAGAAAATTCAGACAATTTTTTATCAATATTTTTCAGCCACCTCTTATTTGCTCTCCCTCTCATGAGCAACTTTACAGAATGCAGTGCTTAGTTCATGGTTACTCAGCTAATAACCAAAACCTGCCTTTCTTCTCCATTTTCTACATAAGTATCTACTTCACAGGCTTAGTGATTAGTCTGGGGTTTGCAAGAGTACATAAGCAAGACACCATCTCTCTCTTCATGTTGGAAAAGTCCTGCTTGAGCTGTTCTTACATTAATAAGTTTATCCAGGTTCTCCAAGTAAGCTTAGGTGGATTCTGACAGTACTGCTCTGAAGTGAGCAGCAAGTTTCCTGCTGGAAGCGGAAAGTACTGACTGGTGTTTCGTGTCAGTGGGATGCACTGAGCAGCGCCTGAGGAGCAGCAGCAGAGTCCTAAATGGGTGTTTGCGGGGTTGAGGGCTGGGCCATGGTATATTGCTATTATTGACTGTGATCTTCCCTGCCCTTCAATCTATGGGGTATCACAGAGGTGTGTGGGAAGTAATAATGCCCAGCAGAACTTTTATCAGTGCCAGGGAGAAAGGAGCTGGAGTACAATCTGATGCACCACTTACTTCTCCACTTCAGTGGGTATCAGCTCTTCAGGACCGCTATTGTGCCAAGCAGATAAGCAGTTTGTTTCTGGAGACGAGGCAGGTGCTTGAAATCCTGAAGATGCGTGTGGTGATAATTGTTAGTTTTTAATGACTGGGCCAGCTGACAACTTATAAAATTCTTCAGTTTCTGAATTAGCATAGGCTGAGCCAGTCTAGGATAGCTTTATGAAGAAATGAATGGAGACAAATTTCAGTTGCCGCTCCTTCAGTTTTTAGATCCATTTGTATAAGGCACTGATATTATGTTAGGTTTGATTATACCTCAAATTATTTTATAATAAATTAACTTCAAGTACAGACAGTGATTAGTAGTCAACAGATGCAACAGTTTGCACAGCGAAGGGCCAAATGGATGATTAAGTGATCAGAGCATCTGATGTGAGGGAGAGCTGGGATTGCCTAAACTAAAGAAGAAAAGGCTCAAGAGGATCTTCCCAATGTGTATAAATATCTGATGAGAGGATGTAAAGGTGACAGAGACACACCCTTCTCATGGTGCCAAATGATAGGACAAAAAACAATTGTGCATGAATAGAAATCCAATAAAATCCATTTTCACATCAAAAGAGAACCTCTTACAGTGAGGATGGTCAAATTCTGGCACAGGTTGCCCAGACAGGTTGCTGAGTTTCCATCCTTGGAGATGCTCAAACCCCAGCTGGAACCAGTCCTGAGTAATGTGCTCTGGTTGATTCTGCTGTGAGCAAACCAGGAGCAGACTAGAGAGTCTCTAGAGGCAGCTTCCAACCTTTTCTGTTATTCTCTTTCCTATCAAAGGTCAAGTTTCTGGAGTGTAATTCAGTACTAACTGAAACTGACTGGTGTCTTTACATCAGTTTCAATGATTGTGGTTCAGGTGAGGCATGAGAGGAAAAATAAACAATATTAGCAGAGATAAAAACTCAGACTTGGGAGCAGAAGAAGCAGACATACCAATAAAACTAAATGAACAGTCACTGCGAAGATGGCTGTGAAAAGGTCCAAAAAGAGATATCAAAAGTGATGCCAGAGAGGAGGAGAGCTGTATTTTTGCTTACAGTGCATCTCTGTTATGACAAAAAAAAAGCTGGATTCTGAACCTCTACCTATCCAATCTTCTTGGCCTCCTTGGTTTCTTCAATACCAGCCTCCATGCTAAACAATACTTCTACTTCGCACCTGACCAAGAGCACAAATTTTTAAAATGTGGATTGTTTAAAGAAATCAAACAAGTATATCTGATATCATGATTTTAACAGTTTCTAGATTTTCAGTCCAGCATCCATTTTAAGCTCTTAAATTATGGTTAACATTAAAAAAGAAAGCTGAAGTTGCTCTTCTATTCAGACTTACAGTTCATTTAACAAAGCAGCTGAATATGTATTTACCATGAATAGAGTAATTGAAGGATCTGAAGCACAATTTTTATAAGGAGCAGCTGAAGTACCTGGGGTTATTTAGTTTTGAGCAAAGGAGGGTCAGGGGAGACCTTATTATTACTCTCTACAACTTCCTGAAAGGAGATTGTAGACAGGTAGGTTTGGTCTTTTCCTCCTTACAGCAAGTAGTAGAACAAGAGGAAAGAGCCTCATGTTGTGCCAGGGAAGGCTTAGATTGGATATTAGAAGAAATTTCTTCACTAAAAAGGTGTTCAGGCATTGGAGCAGGTACCCAGGGAGGTGATACATCCCTGAAAGTCTTCAAAAAACCAGGTAGATGTGGAGCTTAGGAGCATGGTTTAGTGGTAGACCTGTCAGAGCTAGGCTAATGGTTGGACCTGATGGTCTAAGAGGTCTTTTCCAGCCTTAGTGATACTGTGATTCCATGATTACCATTGTGCTTGGTTGTACAGACTTTGTAAAATTGAGGATATCAAACTTTGACCTGATGCTGCAGTCTAGTCCCAGTTCCTACGATTTTTTTTAGGATGAAGACTGTCTTAAACATCTTTCAGAGCTTATAAATGACCTACTTGTGTTTCCTTCTCGTGAATGTGCTGGTGGGTATGTGGTGGCTTTATGGATTTTCTTCCCTGTCATATGGTTTATGATATATGTTTGTAGAAGTCATTGGTCTATCTCCTAAACTAGTGTTGTCTTTTAAATATGGATGATGAAACCATGATAAATAACTCAGTCTTTTATATGGACTTCTACTCTTGGACATACGTACTTCTTTGATCTACCTATGATGAGTGAAGACATTGGTCTCTTATTTCTAATTTATGGAAGGCTTATGAATCATGTACAGTGTTACCTTCTTTCTCACAAAGATGCTTCTGAGAGTGTTATGCTTCACTGGGGCAACAGAAACTGTGGATTACTGTTCTTGAAGAGAAGGTGAAAGACTTGGATAATGTGTGATTTTATTTCAGCATGTTGAATGGTTTAGGAAGTGAAATAAGTTAGCCAAATGCAGCATTGGGAGGCAGTCAGCACCTGAATGTTCCCTGCCTTGCTGTGCTACCTGCACTAAGATTTTTTATCATTATGCTCATAATACTTCTGCTGTCAGCTCATGGGCTGGGAATGAGAGACAGATATGTCAATGGTTAAGAACTGTCAACATGATAGGGCAGTGGAAGTGGTTGAAATGGCTCTTTGTTGCATAAGGAGAAGTCTTGCCAGTAGAGATTAAGGAAGTATTGAATAATCTTGTAAGACATGGAGCAATGAAGCAGTTGTGTCTTCCTATGTTTAAGGACTAATTGGGTTTGGAAGTAATGCAGGGAGAGCTTAATCTTTAAAAGGGGACCATGTGCCTTGTCTTGTTTTGTTGTAGGACAAAAGCTGGGAGCTGATGAGAGCAGTTTAAGTTAGAGGTCAGTGCTGGCACAGTAATGAATGGGTATGAAATAATATGGCCTGTAAATAATATGATTTTTAATCCTCAGAATAGCTTTAGTGAGATTGACTGCCACAAATAACTGAAGCAATTTGAAGATGAAACTGGTAAATTTGAGAAAGGGTTTTCATCATATCCATTGTTGTGAGAGGGAAAAGGACACTCCCTGGCCTAGGGCGTCACTCACAGTCATAAGCTTCTACATCCAGGGCTTTTGGGTGTGTTTCCTTCAAAATCTGATTTTTTACACTTAGTTCCAAACTAGTGGTCTCCTGCTACCATCTGTCACCTGCATCAGGACTAAATTGTGTCTTACTTTGTAAGACATAGAATGTGTGATTTGAAAGTTAATGCAGTATTTGTTCAGTGTATTTGCATTTTTGTGCTTGATGCTAGTAGAAGATACAGCCCTAGATTCCTCCTCTGTGGGCTATGATTCACCTTCATTATAAATATTTCACATCAGCCTCATGCTTAATGATGCTGTTGGAAGTGAGAACATCTGGATTCTTTTACCAGGTGCTATAGCTGGATCTTACAAGTTGTATGCATTGCTTTTACTGTCTCTATTAAAAATTAAAACAGGGGGAATATGCCTAAATTCTTCTGAAGAGCCAATCTTGAAATTACTCTATTAGATTATTGTATAATTCCCACTACTGCGATATTTGAATAACGCCCTACAATATTCATGTGTACTTAGAGGAAATTATGTACTGAGGAGATAAAGGATGTGTTCAAGGTTATACAAGAAGTCTGAGGTGAGAGAAAGCCTGACTATGCCTCTATACATGTCTGAGCAGTGCACTGTCTATTGGGCTATTAGAAAGGATGCCAACTTCCTGCTAAAAATACTATTTTGACCTCAGACTCTGGTCATTTGGCTCTTAGGGAATCATAATTTTGGTTCTTGAGGTTCCTTTTGGTATTTTTGTGAATCCAGAAGACGTGGCCCTGCCTAACTATACCTTTCCTATTTTTCATACCTATCTCCTGGCTCTTTTTTAAAGCCCTGTGCTATGAGTAGTGTGGTGCCTGTCATAGAAATATTTGCTTGTGCTGTTTGGGGTGTTTTGTCTGCCCTCAGTGCTCCTTTGGACCTTCTGAGCAGTGACTACATTGAGCCTTCACAGAAAGGGGGAGCACACAGGTGATGCAGGGCTTGCTGCGAGAGCTCTAACCAGCAGCATCACGTGCTTGGGTGGATATTTGTGGGAAGTATTATTCTGAGATCTCCCCCAAGCTCTATCCATATGGATATCGGAGTTACTTTCTGAAATGATGTCATTTGAGGCCAATATAAAATCTGTCTGTCAAGAAAGTTTCAATTTCTTCTGCATCTTCCATTTTACGTTGTTCAAAACTCATTTTAAATTACTGAAAATATAGTTACTGATGTCTAAAGGTGTAATTAAAAAACATTGACAGCCTGCTGCTGACAATCTTTTCTAAAATTTTATGTGGTTAAACTAATGACCTAGAACTTTCCACTGACACTATCAAAGTGGCATGAATTCTATGTGGTGGAGGCTGAAGGCTGGGGCAGAGAGCTTTGTACGGGGTGTTGAGAGCCACTGCAGAAATTGGACTCATTACAGCTGTGATGGTATTAGGAGGGGATGGTAATCAGATGGTGGTGGGTTTATTATGCTAGCATTGGTTTGCTGGTGCGCTCTGCTGATAGGTGTAGCTCAAATCCTTTAACACAAAACAAAGTCTTTTAAACCCTGCTCTTTCAGCAATTCATTTAACAAGGAGAAGTGCTTTGAAATTAGTCCTTGGATATCGCGTCTTCAATTTACGTCCTCAGTGCAGTTAGCACTTAATATATCCCTTTCAGAAGCAGATTGTCACTGCAAAGTGTCTGTACACAGTCTGTCTAATTCATCCACAGAGGTCCCACTGCATTTCAATTGTGTCTTTTTTGTTGCTTTTAGGAGCAAAGCTTGGGTTGCTGCACATTCTTGCCACCTTTTTCCACTTCACTGAAATCATTCACTTGATTTAAAAAACCCTACACAACTAAATTGATTCAGTAAATCCCTTTTTCATGTACAGTAAGTGGTTTGGTGTAAGGCACAGAAATCTTTCTACTTTTACACTTCCTTTCATTTCATACAATTGTCCTTAGAAAAGTAAGTCTATAAATGATAAAAAAAAATACAAAGTGGAGCCAAGTTAGAAGGAAAAAGTTTTAACTAGCTTTTTTGTCAAGCTTCAAACAATGCTTTCTCTGATTCTGACTTTCTCTTTCTGACCAGTGTCTGTTTACAGTCACTCATCATTAACTACACGTATTTATCAGGGTTTGCAGCCACTGCTGGCCTATTTGATACTCCTCTTTTTAAACAAAAACACCCTCAGAAATTGATATGGTAGCCAAAATGATATTCATAAAAAATTTAAGAAAGAACTCTCAGCATTAAAAAAAAAGAAAAAAAAAAGAAAATTTTTTTTTTGAAGGAGTTGAAAAGAAAAAGGTCTTCGAATTACAAGCAGTTAGACTTGGTTTTTTTGCGTAATGACTCCTGGTATCCCACTGTGAGAAGACTTTCCCCAGCTTCTCGTCTGCATTCTTCCTCGTTCCCTGCGGGAGAATGAGTTGGATTTGTCTGCCATATTCACAGCAATCGAGGTGATCCAGGTTGAAAGAAAATCAATAAGATGTGTCCATTTATGCCTCACAAAGGAAGAAAGGTCTAAAGAACAGACATGGGACGTGATTCAAGCACTAGAGACTTAATAAGACTTCTACTTGTGTTTGAAGGGGATGGTAATTTATATTTTACTTTGAACTTTTTTTATGCTTCATAACTATTGGGATTCGGGCTGACATGGAAGCAAGGAAAAGAAGGTTTGATGCTGTCTTAGAAGACCTAACCCATTTGGGAAGGCCATGCTCAAAAGTTCAAAAAATTTTGTTTTAGAAAAGATTAAAGAGACATCATATCACCGTACTGATTTATCGCTATTGATAAAACTGGTTTAAAGTATTTTGGATTGGGGTACAATAAAAAAAAGTCTTTCTTCGAGAACAGCTGCAAGTTTCTCATTATTGGCTGTCTTTTCTGTGTGTTTGATATAATTTTGCTTAGAAATATAGGAGCAGCCATAATAGGTATCCTGGTGCCACTTGAAGCTTTGTCAGGGCAGCTCCCCAAAAGTGGTTGTTGTTCTGCTCGACGTCTGTCACCTTGGCCACCAGGGTCCTGCTGTCCCAAGGGTGTGCTCTGTCAGCCCTCAGCAAAAATACTCCCTGCTTTAGCCTATTTGTTGTTTTTTTCAAGGCAATCTTGTGGTGTACTGTGCAAGTGAGATGTAAGCATGCTCTTATTCAGCAGGAATTAGGGCCAGTGGGAGTTTCAGAAACAAAACCCAAAAAACTTAAAATAAACCAAGGCAGGCTGCAGGCGTTGGGTCTTGGTATTGCAATCTCTTTTTTTTATTTTTTTGTCATAAAAAGACAAAAGTGAAAGCAAGCCTTCCTACCAAAGGGGTAAATGGCCTCAAAAATGATGTCTCAGCAAGGCATGGAATAAAAGCTTGATGATCTATGTGGTAGTGTGGTTGCAAGGTAGAAGAGGAAATATTCATTCTTTTTCTGCTGTTCCAAATATCTTGGCCATGCATTCCCCTCAAAATGAAGGCTGACACAGAATAGGTCCCAGATGGAAGATCTGAAATGGAGATGGTGTATCCAAGGAAAAAATTCACGTTTTGAAGTCTTGACTATTCTTCCTCAGTAGCCCTTGAAGAAAGTTTCAATTATAAGAGATAGTTCCAAGAAGAAAATTGTGCTTAGTGCATTAGATAGGATAAAGTTAAAGATGTAAAGAGGATAGAAACAGATTTAGAGCAGTACTTTAAAGGTATGCAGAGGTTTATCATTACTAAAACTATCATTTTTTCCAAATCAGCCCCTTTTCACTGAATCTTTGGCAGATTTTTTCAGTTTTATCCAACTTTGAGTCTTTTCAAAGTAAATTGAAAAGTGAGTTTGAGAGACATTCAGACTATTAATGGATTTTTTTAAGGCTTAATTGGTATCAAACAAGATTTTAGCGAATACAGCCAAGTGTGCCCATCGCATTGTTAAACGAGCAAAGCTAGCATTTAACTGAGAGAGACTCTCACCACTGTCCTTCATTTTCAAGAACTGTTCTTACACAGGGTGAGAGCAGAATATCAAAGCAGTCCATGTAATGTGCAGTCACTTTTTTGTTTTTTTTGAGGTTTCCTTCATATGTGTTTCAACACAGTGCTGGCCACTATTAAAGCAATTAATAAAGAAATAGAGGTGGGAACAAAGCAATTGTGCAACAGTGAATGAAAACCTATGTGGGCCAGGATGCATTGCCTGAAAAGGAAATGTAAAAATAATTCCCAGCAAATTGGAAAGGGACTGGATGGAGCAGCTGACCAGCCCAACACACAGAAGTGAGATTTATAGTTTACAGGCAGCCCTTTTGCCTTAGAGGATCCTGGAAGTGTTTTGGTGTCTCATTTACATAACAAGGGCGGTACAAAATCAGCTTTGCATCCGGGGGACTGCACAAGCCTTTGATGGGGAGAGGTGTTGGGAGCAGAGACTGCTCTCCAGGCCCCTGTCAGAAAATGCTGCATCTCAGTGAGGTGCTGCAGGACCACTTTGGGCTGGCAAGATACTGCTCTCAGATGTCGTTGCCTCTTTGGCTAACGCCAAACAAATGTAAATAGCTGTTCTGCTTCTTCAGAAAGTCCCACCAGACAGAACCTAGTTTCTTGGCACCTTGTCCTGCTCTGCCTTTCATTTCCCAGGGGATGAAGTGGATTCCTCTGACACAAAGCCCCAGTGACAGTGAGTGGGAGCCTGAGGTTATTTCTATTGAATTTTCTATTTCTATTTCTGTGCAGCCCCTTCCGGAGCTCTTGGCTGAAGTGTTGTAGGTTTGCTGGACCACCCTTGCTCACTGTGCTGCCTTTCACCCTTCCTGCTGCAGCTGGCCTTGATTTCCACACAGCAAACTCTTTGTAAAGAGGAGCTAACTTGTGCTGTAAATAAGTAACTGAAGAAAGTGATGATTTGGGGTCTGCAAATTGTGTGTTTCTGCGAGCTATTTGCAGGTAGACAAAATCTCAGCAGTCCTACCTGTGAGACGTTTTGTCTGAATGTGTGCCTGGGAGGAGAAGGACTCCTGAAGAGAGGCATTAGAGGAGGTTTGAACCAGAAACAGAAGTGGTACCACCATTTTAGTATTATTGGTAGAAGCTGGGAATCTGGAAGCTCCAGTATAGTTCTATGAACAGATTTAAATGCATTGTTGGCTCTGGGTATTTCATTTTTTGTTAATAATATTAAAAGGAAGGAAACAGCAGTACTTTGAGAGGACAAAGAGATTTGTGCTACAGCAAGGTTCATGCCAGGCTGGTGCTTTGCTTGGAAATGGAAAAGCACCTTCCCTTAACAGTGCACAGCCCCTGTAAAGAGCCAGCCAGCAGTGGCCTCAGCTCTCAGGGATTGCACTGCATTTGCTGCCAAATGTCTCTCCTTCCCAAAAGTTTACCAGAGGGAATGGGGTAGGTAGGACAATATCACTGTTGCAGCACCCCCAGGTGAGCTGCCAGCCCTGGCTATCCAGTCTGTAAGGATAGCCCTGAAGAGATGCTCCAAATGCCTTTAAATTTGAATCAGATATTTTGGTGCAATGCAGGGTTTGCCATGCTGAGGTCCTGCTCCTCACACAGAGCTCCCCATTGCCACCACCAATGGGAAAAGGAAGCATAAAAACATATTCAAGAAAGCGTGTGCACAAGGAAAAGCAGGTTCATTCCTTGCCCAGGCATTCTCAGCTTCCAGTGGAAGCTGGCTTCAGTTCCCAGTGGAAAACCTTGTAGAGTATTCACCCAGGAAGGCAGTTGTAGGACTGTCTTGATGGTGATCCCTGGCTAGTTCATTCTGAGGAAATATTCTGAAGAAAAATGCAATGCTTGGGTTTTGTGGCTGTATTTCTTGACTTGGTTCAGCATTTCTTCCCAAAAGTTGCAAAAACTTTACTGAATAATGACGAATAGGAGATATAAAAAAACTTTAAAAACCCCAGGCCCCAAACCCCCCAAATGTGAAGTAAGTGAGCTCAGTTCTCCTTCACAGAGGAACTGTGAGAATTATTATTCTTTATTAAAAAGAAATTCTCATTGGAATGTAAATTTTGATTTTGATTATCTGTCACGGCCTGCTTTGAAGTTTTTCAGACAAAAATAAATATCTCCATAACAGAGAGGATTATAGTAGTCTTGTTTAGAATCATCTGGCTAAGAGTGACATCTAATCTCAGAATATATAAGGTTTTGAGGCCACAGAGACTTTGAAAAAGCTTGACTCTCTTATGTTTTGTAAATTTTCTATAAATGGTTTAATAAGGTTTTTAGTTCAGCCCCAAAAAAACAAGGACTAAAATATTTCCATCAACCATATTGTTGAGGAAATATAAAAGAGACATAATTCAATTTAAATAAAGCTGTAGCTAGGTTATATCATCCTTATCTCAGTAAAAAGTATTTTCTTTTACAATCCCAAATAAATAAATAAATATCTGTGACTCGGCTTTGAAGGCTTCGCTTGGATAAATCAGGTTTTGGCAGCTCTGTAATTCATGAAACAATACCTCTAGCTCCCTGGAATGGGAGTGGGATGTTTCAAGCTTTATGATTCTCTTCAATTCTGGAGCGTTAATGGGGCTATTTGTAAAGAAAGAAATATAATGAGTTATCACAAAGCACAGCAAGGACTCTAGAAAGGGGCAGCCTCCCATCCATCACCCATTCTAGCGTATTCACAGCAGAACAGGGCCAGAAATCTTGAGAGGGCGATGGGGAATTTTGCTTTTACTCTAACCTGACTTTCACAAATTGTGATGGGCCTGGAACATTATTTTCTTTACAAAATGACCCCAACCCGATCCTAAATTCAAAGTGTGAGAGTGTGTGACACAGGTTTTTGTGGAGATTTTTTTTCTGCAGTCCTCTACTTTATGCTTGGAGAAGACATTTTCTTAATTAAGATTTATTTATGAAAATAAAAGTATTATATTATTTTGATCTGATATAGAGGCTAATTCAGGATGCTGACATTGCCATAATTCTGTGGCACCTTCTGGTAGGGCTATTAGTAAAGGTACCTGTCATTTCCCTTCTCTTCTCCTCTATTTTAGAAGTTTATTACTAAGCCTTGAAAAGTTCTTATGGGTTCACACTGCCATATAAGCTGGGAACTTGAGAGCAATTTTATTTTGAACCTTTTAAACAAAAGGAAAACCTACACTGAGCTGTGGTTTCATTTTATTTTTTTGTTTGTTTGGTTTTTTTTTTTTGTTTGTTTGTTTTTTATTTTAAATGATGGAAAAGCCAAACAGAACCAAATTCTTATCTGGTGTGTGCTGTGATGTATCTGCAGTCCTGCTCTCTCTCATCACACTCAGAATCCCTAATGAACCCAAAGAAGGTTTTGAGTGAATCTGGTTTTTAAGAAGGACTGAAGGTTTTGCCCCAAAGATAATGAGATAATTAATGTATTTCATAGTGTAGTTCAGAGACGGTGAAGAGCTCAGGGTAATGAAATGAAACACGCATACCAAAACAAAGGGCACAGCAGGAAATAGTCTGAAGTACATGATAATCAATTTTCACATTATAAGCTTTTACATCTCTCCTTCCATATATCCCATTATAACAGGGCCTGTTGCTTATTAAAAAGGAAATTGAGATGTCACTAACTGTGGAAGAGCAGATCCTCAGGCAGTAGAAATCAGTCTACTGCACTGAAGTCAGTCATGCCAGTTGTGGATCTGACTCAGGATCTTTTTGGTGTGATACACCAGTTTTAATCTGCAGTCTAGAAGTTTTACTCTTAAAACTTTGTGTTTTGAAGGTTGGAAGACTAAGGGAGGAGTTTTTGAGTTTTACAATGCAGATGCTCTTACTAGCAGCAGAGTATTTAGGAAGAGCAGAAAGAGTGTCCTGCCTTCTTCTGATGCTCAAGGAGTGATGCTGGAGTGGGACCCCCCCCCAAGAGCCCCTTATTTACATACTCTGCACTTCCCTTGCCATAGGAGCATTCCTTCAGTAGTGTATTTCCAGAGCCTAGGAGTGTCTGGGTTGGAACCATCTGGCAGGCCTTGGCAAGGGAAAAAAGACCTTATAGTTCTCTCAGCTTGCCTGTGGGAGAAATTGTCTGTTACAGACAAGGAGGTACATGAGGGAGATATTGTTTTTGCAGCTGAAGTGTTTTTTCCATCTGAGCATGGTAAAAACCTCTGAATTTCTTGCAGAGCCCAATGCCCTAAATATATGCACTAAGCCCTTTATAGAAAACGTAGCTCAAAGATTTTTACTGCAGCATCTCTCTGTGTGAGAGCCTCTGAGCTGATGCCCCTTCTCCCCAGGTTACACCAGGAAGCAGAGGGAGGCATTACACCACTTACAGCAATCCAAAGGTGTCCTGAAGAGATTTAACATTTCAATAAGGCGCATCTGAGATGCAACCCTGTGCAGTGGTACCTGGATTGTCTCCTTCTAACCTTGCTTGGTTGTCCTCCCAGGATTCACACCAACTTTGTCCTCCCTTTTCTGTCATGCAACAGGCACAGCCAAATCATTGCAAAGCTTCTCTGTGACTCCAATGCTTGTAGGACAGTGCTGAGGGTTTTGCTGCCCAGGGTGTGATTAGGTGGCATGCTCATTGATCTCCTGTCTCACAGAATTTCTGCAGAGCTGCAATCTTGACCAGTATATTTTTCAGTGATGAGTCCCGTGTGTTCTCCAATGAGAGAATTATTTTGAAACCCGGGCTTTATGGGATTATGCTCTCCTACAGTATACAGGTATATCAAGCTATACATGAGAGATGGCTTATGTGCTTTGCCTTGTTAGCTATCCCCTTAACAATAATGAAAAGAGTCTCAGCAGGCTTTCATCAGGTTCATGGCTTCACAGAAGTAAGGAAATTCACATGTGAACTGAAAGGTTATGGCGAAGTATTGAGCATGTTGCATCATTTTGAGACAGCGATTTTACCATGTGCCATGAGACCAAGAGTGTGATAAAAACCAATGGGAAACACTTGGTTTTACAGCATCATGAAGCAGGACTTGACGGGCCAGTGCACTGTGGTCTGTAGAGTTGCTGGCAATAAAGTGCTCTGAATGATTCTGTGTCTGGAATCCTGCAGAAGGATATTGGAAAAGCATCTTCCTTCCATGGCCACCAAGGCTGCTGCTCTGGATAGGTGACATGAGCTAAAATGACTCTTCCTCCCTTAGAGCAGCAGCATGAGAACTCATCTTCCTTCTTGCTAGTGCCAAAAGGCTGCAATTTGCAAAACTGAGAAATTATACAGGTTTTGGGCCTGTGGAGTACTGTACTCCATGTACCTCATACTACCAGTCTTCCTGCAGCACCCTTTTATTTTTCTTTCAGGAAAAAGAACGTTGAATTTCTAGTGGCAATCACAAAATTATTTACTGTCCATATTTCACTTCACAATAAACAATGTGTGCTGGACGATTTTTGCAGTTTTGCTACTGATGCCATACTCAGTATGACCAGGTAAGAGCAAATGCAGCTCTTAACTATTTTAGGGGCTTTCTTGCCCACAGCATCTCACTGACCATTTTCCTGATCTAGGTGAGGAGGATCTAGTCCTCTTAGAGTATTGGAAGGAACCCAGAACAATAGTGGATCCCCTCCTGTGTCAGAGGAAATGGGTCTGGCTCTGTTTGCCAGCAACCAGCCTTTTAGACATAAAGTTATGAAAGGTCTAAAATGCTTCTATCTGCAGTGGCAGAGAAGTGAGGCCATATGCTGAGCCACCTGGTTCTACAGAGCTGCTTGTAAAGCCCCATGGCCAATGAAAGGAGATTGTTCAGGTGGCTTTGAGAAGGAGGCAGCCAGGATTGCTTTAAAACATTTCTCAGGCAGAGGAAGCATATTAAGCCTACTGAAGAGAGATTTCCAAGTCAAAGTTTTATCAGTCACTTGTGTATGTGTGTGCATATTTATATATGTATACATGGTGCAACTTCCCCCCCCTGTCCCTTGCCTTGGGAGAAGTTTTTCTCCTTTTGAAAGTTTCGAGGTACTTTCAGGTACTTGCGGGATAAGAAATGTAGACATTAAATGCAGTGGATATTCCACGTCCTTTGATTTATGGGGACTAAAATGTAACTTCTGGCTGCAGCCGACATTCTGAGGCAATTGCATAGTACAGAGGGGAATAAGAAAGTGCCCTAGCTCTTTGCCCAAATGCTGAGGGATTGAGGCTTCTTAGAGGTGCTGTGTAGGAGCTGAGTCTGGATCGTTTGGGTTTTTTCCTTTCAGACTTTGATTGCCAGGGTTTTGAATCTGGCCTCAGTAGTAGCCCTCATGTTGTCTCTGCAGAGATCACAGCAACGCTCCCAAAGCCCTCTCAAACAGCCCTTTGGGGAGTGTCCTGCTGTTTGGTGCTTTTCCAGACAATGCACAGCGACTGAAATGGCTTTTTTCCCCAGTTCCAGAGGCTATGTGCCTCTGTCCCCTCCCACAGTGTGGCAGATGAGTGTGTCTGAAGAGATGTTTTAGAGGTGTGGGTGGGTCACTGAATTCTGGGCTCAGGCAAAGAATAGCCCTCAGAGGCTGGGCACTGCTCTGGCTTGTTAGGGACCAGGTGAGTCCTGACACAGCTCCACATCAAGGCCTTGCCACCTCCTGAAACCTCAATTCATGATCTGGACAAGCAGCACTTAATAAGTCTCATAGATATAATCTGGGGAGAACTTCATCCTGGTCACCTGTGAGTGCTCATTCCTTGCCCTTAACTGCTCCTCAAAGGGGCAAAAACTTCTTAGAAGCCCCTATCAGACTCTGAATGCTGAACAGATGCTGCTGCTTCTCCCCTGCTCTCAGAACATTTGCCCCCTGTTGTATGTGTACACACAGACAGCGCACAAAATAACCTGTGAGGATGCTGTGGTGCAGTCACAAAGCAGAACTAGGAAATGCTTTCCAGATGTGGAGGCAAAGAGAGGTTAGAAGGAGGAGCAATGCAAGGAGATGGTTCCTGAGACAGGGATGGTTTTCACCATTCAAGGAGTGGCCAAATTGTTCTTCCTGTGGCAGCAAAGGCTGCACCTTTCTTGCAGTTTGGGGAGAAGCAGTGGTACCACTCAGCCTTCAGAAGAAGGAGGTCAGCTAGAAAAAGTTTACTCAGGGTGCAGGAGGGAAAAAAACTCCATCTGTCTGAATGGCCTCAGTAGGGTCTGGGGACCTGCCACTCGGTCAGACTAATTCTTGGCACTGGGCTGGTGTTGCCAAGAGCTCCGTTTTCCTTCTGTCTATTGTTGCCAGGAGGATAGAGAAGAGATAAGGGCTGAGCAGGGCTCTGTGTAAATGGCCCTTCCTTAGCGTCTTTCAGTTTAGCTTTCACTGACTGGGGCCCCCAAAGTACTTAGCATGGGTAAAGTTTTCAAAAGCGTGAGTAATTTAGGAGATTAAAAGGCATTTTCAAAAGTGTCGACTTTTCAAAGTGCCAAATTTCCAGCGACTTTCAATGAGGTTTGGGAATCTTAAATCATCTGGTTGCTTCAGTGAATAGCACTGTTGATTGCAGCGTAATGCATCATCAGCTGGGATCCTGCTCTTGTCAGAGGTCAGCGCTGAGTGACTCTCAGGAGGGTGTGCAAATCCCCATGGCTGAGCAATCCAGGGAATCCAGCCCCTTCCCAGAGGTGCCTTTGAGAGCACGGAGCTCCTCTGAGTTTCTGGGCTAATTGCAGGGGGATATTGTGGGAGGAGTTCACTTAGGCTCCCTTTTAAACTGTGGTTTCATCAGGTTTTAGTGACAGGTGCTGAATCAAGTTTTGCTCTGTTCAATTTGTGACCTTTTTCCCCTTTTCTTAATTTGTTGCATATAACTTTCACTTACATCTCCTGTTTTGTGGTGGGAGGTTCTCCATATCTATTTTTTTTAATAACATATAGAGATATAATTTAATGTATGAAAACTCTCTGTGTACAAATCACAGGTTTCCTGTGCTTGCCTTTGGCCTTGGAAAGGGTCATGTGAAGGACTGACTCAAACTGCAGGCTCACAGAGGGAGAGAAGAACATGTTTAGGAGTAAGAAGGGCTCAGCATTTGCATTTGGATGCATGTCTTAGGGCTTCAGAGCTCTTTAGACTCCCAAGTGGAGCAACTTCGAAGTTCAAAGCGGTGTGATTTTTGGCAGGTTTTTTCCCTAAGACTTCTTCAGGGCATTAAATATTCTGCCCTCAGTGCATGTACATAACTCTCATTGGCCTTAAAAGAAGTTACATGCCTACATCAAAGGAAGGATTTACCCCATAATGATTCATCGTGAGCCTGACAGGCAAACACAACAGTGAGAGCTCACAAGCCAAAGCTCCTGAGCTACAGGGACGGCAGAGTTCAGATCTCTGCCAATCAGCCACATTGCTACTCTGATTTTCAGCAGTTTTTATTTTTTTTTATTGTTTTACTGAGGATCAAACCACGCGTGATCCATCTGGTAGAAGAAATGGCAGGGCTTGAGCAGAGGAGATAGCCCCTTCAACATCTTATGTGGGAGTAAACCAGGGTCAAATTAAATTGTGGTGGTTTTTTGCCTGGAAAGTGCATCTCCTTATCCCTGGTGCTGCACTGGAGACACAGAGCCATAATATTTCAAAGCAAATTAGAAAATACCTTTTTATTAAATGTGATTGCAGAAAGTCCTGGGAAGGAATGTGTTAATGACTGGTGATTGAATGCGGTGGTTTGCAAGCTCTAAGCAGCTTTAGTGTCTCCTACCACAGCCCTGATTTAAAATTCATAAATGCTAATCCTCCATAATTTACGGTTTAAAAAGCAGCCCCACTCACAGGCCCTGTGGCTACAGCTCTGTCAGAGTAATTATGCCGCCAAGCTGAAATTGGACTACTAACTGAGATATTAAACAGGGTAGGAAATCCTCTTCCCTGGCAGCCTACCCAATTATTCCAAATAAGCAAACAGATTAGTGAGTAATTTTCCAGTTAAATCTGGTGATTGGTGCCAGAATTGTATGTTAAATATTCAGAAGTAAATAGATTAAAGATGAAATGTCCCCTTTTCTCAAGCTTAATTTAGTGTGTATATTAAAACTTTTTAGGGGGGAAAAAAAAATCTCCATTGAAGTGCAATCCATTTGCTTTGAAAACAGAACCTTTCCTGGCTTGTTTGCACTTGGGGCAGCGCGTTCATTAGCTGGGGCACGTTGTGCCGAGGGAACCTCGTGCCACATTAGCCACAGTGTCGGTCCTGCTGCTCCTTTATCCCTCACCTTGGAGGAGCCTGCTGGGTGGCAGCGCTGTGAGATGCACGTGGCTCTCTGGGGACCATGGGGACAGGATCCCACCAGAGCGCTGGGACATGGGGCTGCCCATCCCCATGGGCAGGACAGCAAAGGGTTTGGAGGGATTAACAGTAAATGTGGGCATTTCTCATGCATTCTGAGCTTGTTTCTAAATTCAGCTGGAATTTCCCCACTGATCGGCCCAGGCTGACATTTTTACCTTTCCAAATACTCCCAGTAATACAGTGGCTGGGACCCAAAGTAGAGGGAAGATGGGGGCTAAAGGAAGGAAAACATGGACTGGATGCCCAACAGACACAGGCAAGAGGCAGGGGAGGATGTGGGCAGCTCATCTGGAGCAGCCCAGGAGCACAAGCAGCAGGTCTGTCCCTCTGCTGCCCTCACACCACAGGCTCTGCATGGTCACCTCAGGGAACTGTGCCCTGACTGGAGAGTCAGGCAGTCTTCAGCAGCTGAAGGGAGCTGATCTGACACCTGAGCCACTCCAGAAAGTGGCGGTGGCTTGTGCCCCTCTCAGGAAGCAGGACCAGCCCCTCTCCCCAGAAGGGCTGCCATGATAGGGCTGCACAGGCCTGGTTGTTTGCTGCAGGGACTATGATGGCAGACCGTGGGAAGACCAGGTGGTGCACACTGCATTTTAAGACTACAAAATTCTTTCTCAAAGTGAGTCTGAAGGAAATGACTTTGCATTCATGGATTAAAGCAAGGACTTGAATTGCTGGAAACACACAAGTACATTTCAATATGCAAGAGCACTAAAGGGAAGGAAGCTGCATTTTAGGAACTGGAATTGTTTTAGCACCTGGTGGAATTTGCCTTGAAGTTGTTTCAAGGATCTCAAACACTGTGAACAATGTTTTATGCCATTTCTAGTGGATTTTCTTTCCAGTTGCTAAAAGCTTGTGGTGCTGAGGAAGTGAGCAGTTGTCTTGGCAAGTGAAGTGGAAGGAGCAGGGCGTGCTTATCAAGAGATTGAGGTACAGTAGCCTTGGGGTCAAAGAGCTTCAGACCCACAGTGTTAGTTATAACTTGGTCTCTTGGGCAGCTGAGAGGACCAGTTCATTCTTAAGTCTGAGTTAAATATTTTCAATGTTTTAAATCCTAATACATTCTCTAGAGTGCGAAATGTGGAGTTTTTATGGACTTGCCAGCATTGACTGCCATGCAATACAGAAGGTACATCATCTCCATTCTTCCTGAGAACTTCCAGGGTTTGGTGATGGGACTGGGTCCCTAAGCAGAATACCTTGTTCACAAAAATGCCAGCAGATGTTAGGTTTGACAGGGGATTTAGATCAGCTCCCTCTCATACCTGAGCACAGTGGGCCGAAGGAGGCAGAAGCTTCCGAGCCACTGGCCCAAAGATTTGCTTTTCCACTGGGAAGTGCAAAAGCTGCAAGTAGGTAATGCTGAACACATGCCTAGAAAGGATTAGCTGAACTCCTGCACATCCCAGAGGCTTTTCCTTCTGCTGCATCCTCCCTGGAGAGGCTTTTTCACCTCAGTCCTCTGCTGGAATGTGCCTTAAAGGCATAATCAAGCTCATAAAAATTAAGTGGTGTGCAATCGTTCAAACAAAACAAAAGGACCCTAAATAAATTTTATTCAATAAATTCTCTAGAATCACTCCATTTGTGTTTTTTAAATGTCAGAACTCACAGCATAGTTTCCCTTTCTCTGTTTCAAGGGGCTGTAGGGGCTTTTGTTAGGGTTTGGGTTTTTTCCACACCGCTACACACGATGACATTTTGGCTTTGAATTGAGAAGAGTTAAAGTCAAAACTACAATTTATTTTAGTTTTTAGCTTGTGAACATCCTTTGGATCAAATCTGAAGGCTTACCTGTTCAAAGCTGGAATGGATTGATAAATGTGAAGGGATCCAGGATGAGGACAGAGCCCTGTGAATGCCCAGTAGTCAGTTACACGACAGTAGTTTTCTAACAATGTATGATTTCTACCTCTCTGATAAGTTCACTTAGTAGTGATAAAGTTGGGTTTTCTTGATTATTCTTATTCTAATGGTAACAAAATGGGGGAATTTGTGGCATCCTGTCTGCACAGATCCTTTCCATACACTCTGGTTGCTAGAACGGTTCAGCATGCGCTGCACATTTCAGACCTTCCCTGTGCTGAGGGAGAGTTGTGAGTCTCACTGCTTCAAAGTGCTCCAAATATCAGTGCATTCCAAGTACCTCATGTCTCTTGCCTGCTGACCTGTCCCTCTAACCCAGGGATTTTACAGTTTTTCTAAGTGTGACAGAAGTCACACAAAGGATGACATTCACAGGCGGGTTTGGCAGTTGGGTCCTTCTTAGCAGAAGCTTTGTGAGTGTCTTGCACAGTAAAACAAAATGTTTTCAGTTGGTTCCTGATCCTTTAAAATCTTCTCTGGATGTATATTGCTTTCAACTTGCCTGTTAGATCTTTGTGGCCAGCCTGAGTTTATGTACATTTGGTTAATTGTTCTGAGGTTGTGAAAGGCCATCACATGGGAGCTAGAAAGTGAGTGACTGTGAAGGAAAGATCTGGAGACAAAATTTGACATGATGGAGAGATCAAGTATCCTGCCTCTGTGAGTGGCATTTTCTGAATACTCTGAGCAGTCTGGATTCCTCTTACTGGTTTTGCCCATTTTATTCACCTACCATTTAGTGAGTGAAGAATTTGTTATTAGTCCCTGGTTTTGTTTATTCTTAAGTCCCAGCAGTACAGTGTTTGGTGGCTGTAACCAGTGAATTCTCTGTAGTAAAAACACTGATATTTTTGTCCTTAGAGTTGCGTATATTCACTCATTTTTAAAAAAACTAAAATCTTTCTCACATGCTTCCTCAATGATATCCTGCTACAGTGAGTTCCAAAGGTCAATTATACATTTTGCTCAAAGCTACTTCACTAACAGGATGAGGGTTGCTGACCCTTTTAAGCCAGTGAACTAAAGCAAACAGCAAAACAACCCACTGAGGCTGCCAGCTTTGTGGGTGGAAATTTGTCTTTCTTGGTTCCTTCTCATCAGGGCAACCTTCCTGAATCAAGCTTCCTCTCAAGAAGATGACCAGACAGTGTCTGCTGGCATCATGGAAACAGGGATGCAGGCAGTGCTTTCATTCTTGATTATCCTAGGAGTCAGTATTTTGGTTTGGAGAAGAGGTTGGGCCAGGATCACCTTTCCCCACTGCTGGGGACCCCTCTGGTTCTCCCCTGGAGAGCCCTGCCCTGGGTGGGCTCAGCTGAGGTTCAGGAATGGCTGGGAATGGCCAGTTCTGTCCACTAATGCATTCCCTCTGTGCTGTGTTTTAAATGTTTCTAAAGGTGAATGGAAGTAGAAACAATTTTGGAAACTTGGAATAGAATGCCACGAAAAAAGCGTTCCTTAAAGGAATGAAGAGCATGTAATTTAATCTGTGTTTGTAGCGTTTAATCTTAAAGCCCTGCTATCTTATGTATTTTATGTATCACTTTCCCTGAAGAAAGCAGATAAGGGCATCCAGTGCTTCAGCAGCTCCTGCCATGACAGTGAACCTGAAATGGAACTTTTACGTGGCTGTAAATGAAATACAGGTGGCCAGGACACACTGTCATTAGCTAAGGTGTGCCATGGCACTGTGAGGGTTTTAAGGGAGCCTTCAGGAGGTGGGATCAGCAAGGGTTTCCAGTCTCTCTGCTGACATTACCTGGATGCAAGGACAGCTCAGACCCCGTGGCACATGTGGTGCATGCAACAGTGCAAATTTTCCACTTTTAAACTGGTTCTGTGCTTACAGGAGAAAAAGGTTTCTAGAATAGCTTTTCTGAACACAAGGCCAGTCCCAGCCAGGCTCTCTTTCTGACATATAAGATGTAAAAGATCACTCAAGAGATGAACTGATGTTTGTCACACTGAAGAGACCAGCTTCATATTTCTCCTTGAAACAAGCCTCTGGAGCACTGTTGTGTCTGAAGGCTGATGAGGACAGGTTCCAGGCTCGTGTATCTCCCATTTAAGACATCCCACTGTCCACCCAGGAAAAGAAACCAACTGGTAGTTCTCAATTACCACATAAAATTTATAAGGAGAGATGATATCTCTTAAATAACTGGGTCCCAGACCATTTAGGGCACTACAGACTTCAATCAGTGCCTTGAAATGTATCTATAAGCAAATAGAGCCAGGAGTGTTTTGTGCTATTAGGCCACTTCAGCAAATCACTTAGGCATTACTTAACACATGCTAAGTCTACTGCACCCAAGGCAAATTCTGAATATGATCAACTCTTTGTCCATAAAATGTCCCCCTCTGGATAATGCAGCACCACTTTATGGCTAAGGGTAATTGTGTGTCTGTCTGTCTCAATGGGAAACAAACCCTGGTAGTAGTGCTGTTGTGCTGTACCTACATTGTTTGTGTGATTGGTCTGATAAATGCATAAATCTTAAATGATAGAATTTTGTAATATACAGTATAAAAACTGGCAAGTGTTGGACATTTATTTTCACAAGTGAAGGAGTGACCCATAACTCACATCCATCACAGTATATGAAAGCACAGCTCACTGTAGTACAGCAAGCAAGGAAATCATTCATACACAGGATGTTATTCACTTCAACCTTTCCCCTTTTCTGAAGGCAGTCAGCATCTATATGTCTACTGCTGCATGCTCTGTGTGCTGGCATAGATGTATGATGGCATCACAAAAACTGGAAGGGGAAGAAATGAGATAGGAACAGAAAGGGTGTGGGCAAATGTTGTCTGAGCTGATAGAAATTTAAGTGGTCAGGCTTGACAAGGAGAAGGAAAACTGCAGGGCTGGAGAGTGACTGAGATGAGAAGTGACTTTTGGAGAAATGGGAGCTGAGATAATACATTTCAGTTCAAAAAAAATATGGGTAACGGCACAGGGTGAGCATGGGAGAGCTGGAAATTAAAACAGTACATACAATAGAAATGTATCTGATATAGGGACAACAAAATATGTATCATCCTTTCAATCCTGGTCTGGTTCCTCTGTCATTATTGCCAAATTAAATGCTGTACTTTTCAACAGAGCCTGTATCCTATAGCAATTTCTGTGAAAAATCCCCTTCACAAAATGGCCAGAGAAGCTGAAGAGAAACATTAATATTGGGACTCCATCAGTTCTTGGCACCTTCCTGCTTTCACCAGGCTTGCATGCCCACTGTGCACTCTGCAGAAAGTCTGTGCTGTGGGAAGGGTAAAATTAGCTTTAATTGGTTGTATACTGACCACACCAAGCTACCTACAGAGGCTGTGGTCTGACATTTCTCTGCTAGAAATGGTGCCCAGCAAGATGAGCTCTGTCCCAAATTTCTGAACAAGCAGGGGAGGCAAAGGAGAAGGTTTGGTTATTTCCCAAGTGCAATGACTTCACAAGCTTGCCAAGGGACATGGAGGAATCATGTGTTAGAAGGAAGAAATGTCTCTGGATTTCCCAACCCCCAATTTAGCAATGTAGCTGTGAGATATGCTTCCTTTGTACTTGCATGCTGTTGTAGCAGGGTTGCCATTCCATGGTTTGTGCTTGGTTAGATGGTTTGGGAGATCCTCTGGGAGATGGAGGAAAAGAAGGCTGCAAATTCAAGTAGCTTAGGTAGGAGAGAAAAAGTTTCTTGGTAGGTGAGTTGAAAGCTGCTGGCTTTCTTTTAAGAATAATCACTCTGCAGCTTCTGACAGGACTTAGGTCTAGGTTTCATCCCCACTCAGGTCCTAGCCTGTGGCACAGGTTACAGGTAATAACCCAGCACAGCTCAGACACAAGGGATCTCATGTGCCACACACAAGGAGCAGGGGGAGCCCAGATATTCCTGACCTTGATGCTGAGGCAATTTTTTTGTCTCAGGACCAACTTCCTTTTGCAGAGAGTGTAACCCTTTTGTCATCTGCACTGTGCTCCCCTTTGTCATTGCACTGCTGGACTCACATCCTTGAACTTAGAGCACAAAAACCCCTCTGGTTTTTTAACTGATGGTTTGTTTGTTTTTCCTCTTTGGTCGATGCTGGGATCAGTGATGTCAACTTGTTCTATTTGCTTTGACAGGAAAATGTTTTCAGAGTTCATTAGGATGGCATCAATTCTAACATTTGGCACACGAACATTTGATGACCTTCATGTGGGGGAAGAAATATGTAGGCAAAACTTCCATCAGTTTGAAAAACCACTTCCACTCCACACCATTCCAATTCCTGAACTGCAGCTTCAACCACAAGTTTTGTGCAGTCCCTGTTTGTGACCTGCCAGTGGGCTCCAAACTGGAGACTGGTTGGAAGCACCTCAGACAAAGTCAGGGCTGAGGCTGCAGCTGGGTACAGTTCTGCACTCACCTGTAGGGCAGGTGCTGCCAGCTCCTTGCTGCTGCTTGGCTCAGCTGCTAGAGGCAGCCCAGTGGAAAGGCAATGGCATCTATGCCTCCAAACACACAACTTTCCTAAAGCTCTCCTGATGGTTCCCTGCAGCGAGAGGATTTCATTTGGCCACTTTGGGCTCATTTTCACCAATTACAGGGCTCATTAAAAGAGCTGGCCTGGCTGGCATTGCAGCAGCTGGGCTCTGGGCATATCCACAGGAAAGGAAGAGCAGGTGTTGGCTCTTCCCTCCTCGGGGTCACCTGTCCTATGCCAGCAGAGCCTCAGTGGGAGGGAAGGAAAATGCTCATGGCTTCCCATGGCCTCTGACAGTGAGGGGCCAAGTGACAGAGGGAACTTCTGCAGGGAAGAAACCTCCTCAATAGTAGCTGGCCTGAGTCCACCAAATTATTCTCACTGACCACTTCAAGAGCTGCTGACAGCTTCTGGTTACTGTCAGCCAATGGGTTTAGCAAAGACCAGGTAGGAAGCGAGAGCCCATTTTTTGGCCATCATTTGTCCTTTGAGCCTTCCCTCTGCCTTACAGCTGTGTAAGTCCTGCCAAACAGTTCTGCTTCTCCCAGTGCCTGTCTCCAGCCCCTTCCTCTGACCTTCTTAGCTCTTATGTCCTTTCTTTTAGGATTCACTGTGTCTTTATGTTTTTCTCTCATATCCTGTAATCAAGTGAAAGGTGTCTCTGCAGACAGAGGGGATTTGTACTCAGCCTTTGTTTGCTCTTTCCTGACAGTGCTGCCTGCTGTAAGAAAAGCCAAATGCTGCCCATATGTTGCTGTGCTCCCCTAAATTACGGAGGGTGAGCATTTATGGCTGTTCTCACTGTTGCTTTCTCCATACTTTTCTAAATGATACGTTTTCACAAGCAATTACTGAGATAGGCAGTCAGGACTGGTTTTTGAGGTGTGCCACTTAGTGGCCTGCACATAAAAATGGGAGACAGGAGGAGGAGGATGGCAGAGGTTTAATACCATGCCTTGCTTAAGAGAATGTCCTTCAGGTGAGCAGAACCCTGCACCTTGTAAAAGTATGACTTTAATTTTGCCTTTCAAATACGAACTAAGCAGGTCTGTCAACACATACTGTGTTCTTCCTTGTCAAACCATTTCACTTAGTCTGTCAGCTGTAAACAGCTTAAGAGGCATGTCATTCCAGCATTATTATAGCACTTTTAGATTTGTTTTTAGATTGGCTCTGTATCAGCTCCTGCAAAAGGTGTAGATACAGAGATGACATGGGTTATTTATTGTGTTACTGCAAAATGCTGCTTACTGTTTTGTGGTAAGCACTGAGCAACTCCATTTCAAATAATGGGCACTGCGGAGTAATAATCCTGTAGTGCCATGGTAATACCATTGCCATACTTTGTCACATCAGTTGTGTCAGTGGAGCAGAGTGCTTTCTTCACTGAGGGTCTCTATGCCCTTGCACTTCATTTGAAGTTCTTTATTTTTTTTTCCCCAGGAGATCAGGGGAACAGAATTAAGGCATGTGGAGAAAGAACTCTGATCAACAGACTCTGTACTTTTGTTTTTTCAAAAAGTTGCTTTACATATTCAAATAAACAGTGTTTAAGCTGTTGATGACAGCTTAACTACTTCATCCCAGAACGTTTTGACAAGTGATTTTCAGAGTTTTGGTTTCTCAGGACTTTGATAACCCCCAAAAAGCATGAACTGAATTTATATGTCACATGTTTAATTTATTTGAGATGCATGTATTATGTTGCAAAAGCAATAAGGACAGGGTGATACACTCCGTATTTATGATCATCAGCTTCTTTACTGTGTCATTACAAGAGGAAAAATGTTCAGAAATACAGAGTATGCAAAGCACTCAAACTTTTTTTGCCAACCAGTCTGGATTGTGGTTTGTACCAACTGTTGGTGCAATTTCCCTGTGGCTCCACTGAAATGCACGGAACTGAAGCAGTTCCCAGGGCAGGGAGCCTGAGCTGCTTCCCTGGTGCTTGTGCTTGTCCCCACGCCGGGAGCCATGGGCAGTGG
This sequence comes from Ammospiza nelsoni, assembly GCF_027579445.1. Taxonomy (NCBI): domain Eukaryota; kingdom Metazoa; phylum Chordata; class Aves; order Passeriformes; family Passerellidae; genus Ammospiza; species Ammospiza nelsoni. The sequence continues at coordinate 13,980,146 of NC_080638.1, forward strand.
CACAATGGGATGCAATGTTGCCTGGCTTCTGAGCAGCAGTGAAGGACAAAGGTAGATCCAGAAATGGACCTTTCTCCCCAGAAATGCATGATTTTCTGGCTGTGCACATTCCTTAGTACTGTCATCAGAAATGACACAAATGTGTAAACCAATCTTCACTTTAATACCAAACTAGACCAAATACCAATTGCAGACCAAATGTTTTAAGCAAAATTTGTTTAATCTGTTTTGGCAATTAGGTGTTGTACAGTTTTGGATTGCTCCTTTTTCTCTGCCTCCATTAAAGCAAAAAAAAGATGGGGTACGCTCTGTAGCTTCCTGGGCTCTTAAACAAGAACTAGGGAAAATCACAAGCAGAGAATTACTTTTGTGAAGCTCCTAGGCTTCATAATATATTTTACTCATATTTCAACATCATGCCTCAAAACCTTTTAAATATTACCCAGTATCTGTTTATTGGTACTTCTGTCATGAGTGCTTGATAGAACTAGAATCACTGAAATTTAGAATTAGAATATCATAGTTAAGCATATTAGAAGATTGAAAAACCCTCCTTTAACTTATTCAGCACTCAGGATATTGCTATCCTATTTCTACATCAGAATGCCACTTATTTGATTTTGTAAAAGAGCTGTTTCCATCAGTACTAGGGAGCATATGTCCTTAATAAAGTAGAAGGAGCTATTTTATTTTACTAATTATTACATCAACTTAAAACATGTCAGTATAAATTCTTATTTTATAGTAATGCTGTATAGGTGCAAAGGAAACCCCATGCATTCTAAATAAATTCGACATTTAGTATTCCCTGAAGTTGATTTTTTTTTCTCCTAAATAAGTGGTATTTTGAATATTCTTCACAAAAATCCCCAACCCCGCCCCTCAGAAAAAAAACCCCAAACCAAAATCCCAAACCTAAAATTTGTAAATGTTTCATCTAATTGTGAATTTGTGCTTTTTAAATATTAAAATGTCCTCTAAATTGAAAAAATCTAATTTCAATGAATCAATGTGCTGATGAGGGAGATCATAGGTGGCTTTTCAGACATTTCAGGGTCAGAGGCCCAGGCCAGAGGGTCAGGTGTGATTTGCTTAATCCATCCTTAGTTGCTTCAACTTTCTTCTGATACTGGACAAGTAGCATCTTTCTGATCATTTGGGAGTTTTAGCAAGTATTCAGTGTCTGACTAAATAGTCTTTAATTTGGCAGATACAGTGGAGTCTGCATCCTGCTGCTTTGGGGAGGTGGGAGACAGGAGCAGGCACCTTTTGTTTGGTTTCTCCCCAATGGAGAGGGGAAAATGGGAGGAGACCTGACAGCTCCTGACAGTGAGAGGGAGATGGAGTTGCCTATTTCAGGAAAAAAATAGCCTATTCTACAAGAATGAGGGGCTAGGAAGACAAAAAATAAGCATTTTCAATATACTACAAACAAAATTATCTGCCAAAAGGGCAAGGTAATTATCCTAATGTGATTTTTGACCAAGATAAATTCACATTATTTTATAAACTGGGTAACAATTTGAATCTTATGCAAAACCTAGAAATAAATCTAAAAAATATGATAATGTAATAAAATTGAAATTATTAGCAGTCCAAGTGGCATACTTGAGGCAGTAAAACCTTTTAAGTTCCAATGGAAAATAGGCTAGTAAACCTGGAGTAAGTTACTCCACTTTAATCACTTGATAAATAGCTACAATGTTTGGAAGAATTGATAGTGTCATTACAGCAACATCCCTTTTTATAAACAGCCTGGTGCTGATTTGATTCTAATTGCTGCCAGAGGAGCAGTATCAAAGCAGTGCTGCTCCAGCAGTGTAACCTGTGGGGTGAGCAGGAGCTGAAAGGAACTGCCTGGAAATTAAGGAAGCCCAGGTTCTTCAAAGGCACCAGTTCTAATTCTGGGAGTGATGGAGGAGGGCTGAGTAAATTTGGTGCTGGGAGAAACTACAGAGGAAATGCTTAATGAAGGGAAAGCGTGGAGTTGACAAAACAGGCTCCTCTGAGTGCACAAAATAGAGGGAAAACAGTGGGAGAAGCTGAGAGGTTTGGATGTGAATGTGTGTTTGATTTCTCATCACAAAGAATTTCCCTGCTGGGCCAGTGTGGCCCTACTGCAAAACTGCAGCTATGGCCTCCCTGGTTTCAGGCACCAAAGGCATAATTTTTAAGACATTCTTAATAATTACAGCATCTTTGCTTAGTTGTGGGCACTGCATCCACCTTTTGCCCATGAATGCACCAAAAAAATTAAGATTGCTTCTGCAAAATGTATCTTTAACAATCCTCTGGTTTTGCACTACAAATCCTGGATTTTACCCTCCTTGATTATGGAGTAGGTATCAGCATTTTACTGCTGGCTGCTATGATGGTTGAGGGCAGTAAATTTACATTTGTGTGGAAGAAAAATCAGAACAAATGCTTCTAGGCTGGGTCTTCTTCCAAAAACTAACAAGAAGTTGTCTTATTTTGGGAATGGTAGGAAGAAAAGCAGGGCTCCATAAGGAGAGAAGAGGAGGAACATGTTTAATAGTTCTGTCATGTTAGCAACAAACCCCAGAATAAACAGAAATGCCAAGGGGAGAGGTATTCATCTTTTTAAACAAATCATGTGATAAGCTTCTCCCATAGATTGGGGACTAAGTGAAATATGCAAAATAGCTTATTGAAGAAAAAATTGCTTCAAGTGGGACTGAATGGCTCAAGAGATTAGTGATGGAATAATAGCTTTTCTCCACTTAAGTGGTAGACCAGTTCGAATCAATTCCAGGTCTCTAGAGACTGGAAGGTGTTGCTATCCTGTGACTCCTCCACAGTTATTTGAAATGATCTTGTGGTCTCAATCCCATCCTTAGTTGCCAGAAAATTATCCCCAACCCAATCAGCACTGAATTGCTTTGAGCTGACTGTTGTATCCTCCCCATAAAGATGCACAAATCTGTGTGTGGGAATGGCAGCTGTTTTATTTAGCACCACGTTGCTGGTCAGAAATATTTTGTCTCCCGTGGAAAGGACAGATTGCACAGCAGAAGAGACAACTTGGAATATGATGCAGTGTAAAATCATTCTTTAAATAACATCATGGTTTGTTGGTTTAATGTGGATTTCTTGGGAGGCCAAGGCTACTTTTGGACACTTCCAGCTACTTCCTCACTTGCACCCAGAGCCTGCTTGTTAGCCTGCAAAGGCTGTGTCATGGCTTTCCCCTACATCCATGTAAATCACCGAGTAGGGCCACAACTTGGAAAACAGACAGTGTTCATAAGGAGCAACTAGAAAATTCAAACTGGTGGTGTGTCCTCCAGGTTTTTTGAAACATCTATTTAGTGTGTGAAGCTGGACCAGTGAAGTGATATTAGGGACATGCCACAGTATAGCAGCTCAGAATCTTGCCGATCAGTTCTAGTCTGTAATATTATAACAACTGAAATAGCAGTCATTGATTATTCTGCCTAATGCAAAGATTAAGCAAACAAGCAAGAAGCAATTCCCACACAGATGAGGATGATTTGGATCTTTTAGTGGCTATAACAGTAGGTCTAGAGCTAGTGAACCACAGCAGAATTCTTATTACCCAGTGTACCAAGGAAAAAAGAGACCGGGGGTTGTTAGAGAAGAATCTCAGCAGTTTTGTGTGTATAACTGCTTGGAAAAAACAAATAGGATATTATGACAGTGTAAAGGAGTTGGAGAATTGAAATCACATGGTTATAGTCACATTTTCTATAAAACTGGTGTGGTACAGAATCACTTGCAGGAGAAATTTTATTTTTGCCTTAACACAGACAGCTGTAGGTTTAAGAACGCTTATCAGGGTGGAAGGCTAAAGGGGTTAAGGAAATAAGGCATGGCAGAAGTGACCTATGGGAACTTTCATTATTATATGGAGCCTTGATGAGTGAAATGAGAGGAATTGCTCTCCACCATGAAAGGCTGAAATGTCGAGGGAGCAACTGCAAATTAATCTATTAAGAATAAGTAGGAGGCTGAACAGTGTGACTCAAAAGGTTGGAAATATATGGAATAAACTGCAATGTAAAATCACAATGATTTCTAGACCCAGTTTTAAAGACATCCATCTACTATTTTTACCACAAAACAGGGATTTCTGTATGTGTGTATATGAGAGGCAAAGTTTAAGCAGATTAAATTGGTCTCTTTCTTTTCAGGTACTCCCAATATTTGTAATGACCAAGCCTGAATGAGAAATTGTGTTCTGATTTGTGTGACTTTAGCCAGAACAATGTGTCAGGAATTTTTCTGGTTTTTTTTTTTTTTTTTTATAAGACACACAAATAAAATGCCTCACAGGCAGTTTTCTGTGTGAAGGTTTTCCTGTTTTGCTGTGACATTTTTAACTGAATTTAGTGTTTGTAAAAGGTACTATGTGATGACATTGTGTAACTGAAAGCCTCTTTTTATTGACAGGTCATGAAAACTCAAGGCTGGAGAAATTTCTCTGTGTCGGATTGCAGAGTTACACCCCCCACAGCCTGAAGGAATGAACTTCCAGGAGGAAAAATGGTCCACATCAGTAAGTCCAATTTGATGTCAAATGTCGCTGCGTGGTTGTTTTCAAAGAGCTCGTATCTGAAGGATGTGGAGAGAGGCATGAAAAGTTACCCAACTGCCAGGACCACACATGTTATTTAATCTGTTCCCCAGCTGTGGTTTCAACTTTCTGGAGTGTCAATGCTTTGTCCACTAGTGGCTGGAGTGAGGCTTGGCCCAGGTTACCAAGTGAATTTTGATGGAGCTGATAAAGCCGCAGGTCCCTTGTGGTCCTTGGGAGGTGAGGTTCTGTTTGCTCAGTGCCAATCTTTAGGCCTCAATGTTAATCCTTTCACAAAGCTCATGTAGTTTCAGACTTCTACCTTTCCCAGCTTATTATAGCCCAGGAAGATGAGATGTGACTATGCTGAGATACAACCCCCAGTGATGGCACTTTATAATTCTGTATAACTGGAGGATTGCTATTGTAGGCAGAGAAAAAGGCAATAAAGCAGCATTGATATCCTGCCTGCCCTCTTACAGGAGTTATTGAATCAAACCTACCAGAACTGCCAGACAAACAATTTGCAGCTGCAGTCTGAAGCCTGACAATGACACAGAATCAAAAAGAAATAGTTGGAGTGCATGGGCTTGTGAACTCCTCTGCGACCCACCACAGCAGGCTCCCTAGGATTGTTCTCCTCTTTCTGGTCCTTTGCCTGTACAATTCCTTCTCTTTCCCTCCCTTTTCCTCTCTCCCATTTTCTCTCCTACATCTTGACATTTTCAGCTTTTCACACCTTTTCCCCTTCCTTTTCTTTCTCTCTCTCATTGCCTCACTATTTCTTCTGTTGCCTCCAATACACCTCTTGCTTGTTTTTACTTTGCGAGTTCAAGTGCTCTCCTGTGTTTCTCATGTCTCCCAATTTCTCATTTCCCCAATTCTTTCTTGGTTTTGATTAATTTAGTTCCCACCCTCCCCAGTTTCCCATAGTCTTTCACATCCTCCCTTCCTTGCTGTACCTTTTTTTCTGTTTTGTTTATCTTTTCATTTGATTGTTGAAACCCATTGTTCCTTCTTTTCCTGCCAGTTCTACTACCTCTCTTGAGCCACATTATCCAGTAGCTGAGCTCTATGCTGCTCTTACCCCTCAAATGGTGAGGATTTAAACATTTCCTGTGCACTAGGATTTCCAAAGTGTCAAACCAGCTCAGCCAAGGGAAACTTATGTGGTTTAGCTCTAACATCTATGAAGAGAGATATTGCAAAAGCCAGCATAACAGTAGCACTGACCAATGCTCTTGGGCTCGTCACCCTGCTTTTGGAGTTGGATTCTTATCAAAGCTTATCAAATTAATGGATTCTGGATCAGACCTGCAAGTAATAACACCCTATCAGATTTCTGTCCTTTTTCCATAGAAATCTCAGTGCTCTTGATTTCTTCCAGTTTTTGCTTTGGCTCAGGACATTATGTTTGGTTTGGGTTTTTTTTAAATAATTATTCTAAAGTACATATAATTTATATAGGTGTCAATGAAAAGGCACCATACTATGAAATATATTCAAACTCATATATATGTGTATGTATATATGTATGTATGTATGTATGTATGTATGTATGTATGTATGTATAAAATTCCTAGTTTTTGGGTGCCCATAACAGTTGTCTAGTATTTTGGGAAATCTTTTGTCATTCCCTTTCTTCTCTCCTAACCAGTATCTAACCATTAGCCTTCTAAACTTTAGATGTTCAGTCATCTAAATGGGTAGCAGGAGTGTTGATAGTACAAAAATCCTATTTTTTAATCTTTTTTCTTATTCATTCTAAGTTACAAACTCAGTTTTTGAGGGTATTTTCAGTTAATTTGTTTTGTTTTTATATTCCTTAATTTACTTATTTTCTCTATTCCCTTTGCCCATCAACTTCAACGTGGAAACATTTTGATTTATTGTTCTTCATGACAATATTTGGGGAGAGCTTATAGCGTCCTTCCAGTACTTAAATAGGTGCTTACAAGAAGGGTGAGCAGGGATTTTTCCCAGTGGCAGGGAGTGATAGGACAAGGGGGGGAATGGCTTCAAACTGGAGGAGAGTAGGTCTAGGTGAGGCATTAGGAAGAAATTCTTTACTATGGAAGCAGTGTAGCACTGGAACAATTTGCCCAGAGAAGTTGTGGATGCCCCATCCCTGGAGGTGACCAAGGTTGCACAGGACTCTGAGTAACCTGGTCCTGTGACCTTTAAGGTCCCTTCCACCTCAAGTTGTGATTCACTGAGTATTACCCCACTTACTTTCAAAAAGTGGTGGATCTTGCTGGTTATTTCTATGTTTTATGAGAGCCCCACCGTAAGGTGACCTCTTGAGAGGGGGCTGCTGCCAATGCCAATTTCCCTCCCCTTCCCTGGAAGGCTCTGGAGATGTCTGAGGAAGGAGTTAGGGTGCTCACCATCCCATAGGTGACCATGAGCAGGCCCAGGAACCAAGCCAAGCCCTGATGTTGTTGACATGACACCACCTTTCCTTCTGTAAAATTATGTCTAATAGGAGCATGAGAGAAACCCCTCCTTCCTCTTCTCTTCTGTCTTTCCAGCTACTGCTCCTGTGAAGTTCAGTGCTGGTGACAATTGGAGATAAACAGTTCCTGGCTAATCCAAACCTTTCTGCTCTGATTGGATTTTTCTCCTTGTGTCTGCTTCTTTATTTGATTTAAAACCTTCAACTCCTTGAAGGTTTTCCATTAAGATTTGGAGCACAGTTTGGAGTGGGGGAGCAGTCAGAGCATTACCTTAAAAGTGCCAGTTTATTTTTAGCTAATGGAAGAGGGGGGCTGATTGGATTAGGCCAGTGATGCGAGCACCTGGTGCAGGCTGCTATCAACACATCAACACTGGAAGGGTTAAGTACACTTCCTTTCACTTTCACTCACCCCTTTTGCCCTCTCCTGCTTTGCCTTTCCTCATCCAGTAAGTGACACTTGAAACAGCAGCAGCAGTGCAAATTCTTGGCCATGCTCTAGCCCTGGTCAATGCAGGAGTAAACCCTGCAGTCCCTCCTGGTGCTCTGCATTTGCCACCTGACAGCAGTGGATGCTCAGGAAGACCAAGGGGTAAACTTTTAAAGCTTCAGTCTGGGTTTTAGCCATGTGATGGCTATTAAAGCAATTGGGAGCCAGGTGGCTAAAATCCAGTGCAATTCTTTGTAATGGTACCCCTGAGAGTGCCCATCTCCTTTTAGCACTGCTATTGATTAGGCAATTCTTGACTTTGAGAAACAAAATTGGTGCGTGCATCAAGGTTCTTTTCCTCAATTTGGCCTGGTTTGAAATGAATCGTTCACCCCTGGCCATTATTGCAAGCAGCTTTAAGCTTTGGTAAATTTCAGTGTGATTTAAGTTTTCTATCCCCCTTCTCTGTGGAGGGCTGTTGTTTACTCATCTTTGCCAGGACATCTCCAGAGTGTTTGGTCTTTACCCTCATCTCCCACATTGATCCTGTTATCCTGTCCAGTGTGACTGTCCAAGCTCAGTAAAATGCTGGGGGCTCTATTTAATGGCTGCACACAGTGCACAGCAGGCAGGATTGAGGCCAAGGGCTGCCAGGTTTTTAGGAGGTGCAGTGCATTTTATGAGGTGTAGACCCTGTTATGCTCTAGCTTGTGGTCCAGCCCCTGCCTCTGAATGGGTGTGGAGCTCTTAGAGGGAGCACATAACCCTTGAGCAAGTTGCTCCTAAATTCAGAAACAATGAATTTTCGATGATTTCTAGGGGCTGAAGGGCCACACAGGTACATGAATGTACACTTTTGTTTGTGAGAAGGTGAAAATAATTGTGTAAAAAAAAAATAAGGGAGGCAGTTCCCCAACCCTCTTATGTTCTGCATTTCCCTTCCTTTATATTCTCCATTCCTTCTTATTTTTCTAAGGCATAGGAAGATTTTTCAGCATGTTGTGTCATTATCTGTGGAGAAACAGGACAGGTTCTGTATGAAGGTGTGCCCTTTGTTTTGGGAGTTTAATGCATTACAGTAATTTATGTGGGTTTTTGCATCTATTACTTTTGGATGTTCTAGAGCATTCTTGTGAACTAAGTATTGCCACAAGTGACAGGCATTGGATAGCTTTTTCCTGCAATAAAAAGCAAAGTGAAAGCTGGGCTGGACCTAGATAGAAAAAGCTCTCAAGCCATCCAGTGCTTCAGCAGCCAGGTAAATCAGTGTGAAGGCTCTAGAGCCTGCTGCTGCATCACATTTCTCAGTGCTTCCCATCTCCTCCTTGTAGCCCCCTTACTACTGTCAGTAACCAGGCCAGAGAAGGTGGTATCTAACATTTCTGTGTTGCCAGAAGACCTTTGTTGCGATGTTTCGGTGAGGGGTGAGATGTAGAGAATGGAATTGGAGATGGAAAGGAAATTCACTGACTTCAGAAAAACAACTGTTTCTTATTCTTGTTTCTGTTCCAAGTGGGAGAAAGCAGCTCCTCAGGTGTCACAGTAAACTTAGGAAGTCCATCACCCCCTTGCCAAAGAATGTTGATTTAGGAGCCCCAGGAGCAGTTTTATAAGACATCCCCATCTGTGTTGAGCTGGGAGGTTGTCAAAGCCCAAAACATTCTGCTTGAACAAGCTGTTGTATTCCAATGAGAAGTTGTTCCATCAGAAAATTCACAGTCAGTTCTACTGAAAATTCGGCTCATCATGAGCTTAGTTTGAAGTATGATGCCAAGATTACATGGACAGCATTGCTGTAGGACTAAGGAGCTCCAAGAAAAGGAAAAGTGTGCACCACCTCTCCTATTCCTGTCAAGTTCAATGGAAGTTTTTCTGAAAGGATATTTTTAGAAATCTTAGCAGAATGACAAATTCCAAGATCTGTTTAAAAAAAAAAAATATATAGATATAATGAAATTATAGAGAGCACAAATAGTGTAGAAACATGAATATTGAAAGCTCCAAGGCAGATTGCTGAAGCCTGTGTAAAAATACATGCACCTTTGGTGGTGGAGGCCTTGCCAAACTAATTAATGAAGCATATGCAAACGTTCTACTTTGCAAACATATTTTGTGTTTCATTAGATTCTCAGAAATCAGCATAGGGAATCTGAAGGAAAAGGTATTTGATCTTTAAATTTTTGTTGTTGCAGGAAAACACATCCCTGTGTTGTTTTACATTCGTAGCTGATGTTATGTCACAAAGTCTGATATTTGTAAAGAGCTTATAAACCTCCTCTGTTTTATTTGAGGTTTCTCAGCCACACATCTGAAACTGGTCGTTTTCCACAAATATTTTTAGTGGAAGTAGCTTCTGTGCATAGAACTAAACTAGATATTCTCCATGTAGGTAGCTCTTACCACAAGGGAGATAGTGGAGGCATGAAAATGCTGAAGGGCAGAAGGGGAGCTCCTTCTCCCAGAGTTCACTGAGTGGGCTCATGATCTGTGACTCTCATTCTCTTCTGCCAAGTTATTTCTGTTTTACAGACAGAGGGCCAAAGGGGTTGGGAGAACAGAGTTGTGCTTTGATGGGGAGAGAGGAGAATGTGCTGTCTTCAAATGGCTTCTGCTTCTTTTGTGTTGTGCTGTCCTTTTGAGCCAAATCACCAGTGGGTTTTCCAGACTGGGGAAAGCAGCAGGGATCAGTAGCGAAAGGAAGGAATTAATACCAAATTTGGTTCTACCCACAGTGTAATCCTGTTTATTTGGAAAGAAAAAATTGCCTTTCCTGAGCATAGGAAAGATTCTATGGTTAATGTATTTGCAATCAGAACTTAAGCATCCCTGAGCCAACATTCTTGTCCACACTGTCTGTAATTTTTGGATTTGTTTTCCCCCCACTCTAAGTGTGTCTGTCCTGCCTGTTTCAGCCTTGCAATGCCAGCTTGGAAGGTAGCCTTTGGTTCAATTGCTGCTTAACATGTCCTGTGATGTCTTTGTTTTGGTTAATGGCTCTGGTTGCTTAATTTCCTAAAGGACCTTACTTTTTCCTATATCTTAAATAATGGGCTGTAAATGTGTCCAAAGATCTGAGCATGGCTTCATTAACTCCTTCACCGGAAAACATTTAAGTATGTTAAAGTATTAATTACAATATAAAAGTGAGAAACAGTTGTGTCCTGGTATCCTTTAGCTAAGATAAAACATTGCTGTTTCCCCTGACCTCGGAAGAGCAGCACCATTTTATGTCAAGAGAAGCTGTTGTCTGTTAGCAGTCAGCAGTGTTGGCTCTTGACCATTGTTTTTCTTTCCCTTGCTCCCTATTGAAGCAGTTTTGGTCCACACATTCAAACACAGGCTGAGGAGAATTTATTTATTTATGTTTTTAGTTCTCTATATGGAAAATCTTGCAAGTAGGCATCACCTGCCTCTAGAACTGAAGTGACTGTATGTGACCAAAGGCTGCTCTTCTCTGTGCCAGTTTTTTCTCCCTAGGCAGCAAAGTTCCTCAGTGACCTCTTTAGCATCATTTCACGGCATCAAAGAACGAGTGAGTCACAACCACTCTGCTCAAACTGGTTTCCTACCCTCCAATCTCAAAGCATCTCTCAGTAACGCAGGATGGGGATGTTTCTTGATATTTCTGTCAGCAGTTGTCCCCAGAAACCACAAAATATAGCTCCCAGATTGATCCATAAAACTGAAGAGTTTTTCCAGAAATGCTGGGGGTAAACACCTGGGACTTCTCATCCCCTAAGATGAGGAGCAAATGTAGCAAGCTGTGTCAAACACCCGTGGCTTGGTTTTGCCAGGGGATAGTTCAGGTGGTTTTGTGCCTTCCAGCATTCCAGGGCTCCTCAAACCCTGGAAGAGGAATGACAAAGCAAGGTGACAAGGCTGAGATACCAGACTGGTCCTGAGGCATCCAGCCCAAAGGATGGGAGGCAGTGCCTGTGGAAGGAGTGTGTTTAAGAGAGGAGTGGTATCTCACAGCTTTTATGCCATCCTGTGTGTACATTTCCTTTCAGAGGGCCCAGGAGCTTCAGCAGGGTGCTCTGGGAGGCATCCATGAAAATGTCATCCCTGAAGCATGAGGGATGCGTTTGAATGACACATTGCAGTTCTCAGTGGGGGAGTTTTAGTTTGTTTTCCTGTGGAATAGAATACCCAAGTACAGAATTAAATCAGCATTTGGAAAACATTCTGTCCCTCTCTACGCTGATTTTCCAGAGCTGCTTTTCACTGCATGCCTAGAAGGTCCCATTCAATTAGGAAATGTAGAAGTGCGTGTACATGGTTTAAAGCAGTGCATGGGAGGCTGTTCTATTTTTCAAGCTCTTAAAAAATGTGACCACAGAGGATATCAACACAGATTTGTGGGATCATCTTAGAAAAGGTTGAATATAAAGTTTTGTTTGCAAATACATATGCCATCAAAACTTGATTTAGCAATGCTGTTTACCATTTGATCAGATAAAAGAATATTAGCTCTTAAAAATGAGATACAAACTGAATTCCCTCTTCAATGCAGTATATAACAATTCCATATTTCTCTGGGCTCATATAGCTCTTTTTTGTCATCCAAACAGACACATGCAGGAGTAGCTTTTGAACCCCTTCCCATGACAGTAGTTTAAGACAGCAGAGTTCTACATGTAAAGAAGGTTTGAAATGCCTTGTGGTGATTTTTGCTTTTGTGGTTTGAATGGCCCTGCCTGCAGCTCTTCCCCTGCTCTGCTGCTGGAATCACTGGCCAGCAGCCAGGCAGGGACCTCTGATGCTGTGCCCTGATGTGGGGAGGCAAAGCCAGGGGCTGCTCTGCAAGGGCTGGTGGTGAGTAGCTGGGACAGCAGTACCTTGAACCTGTGCCACCCCTGCAGCCACGTGCCCAGGGGACTGTCATCATTGGGACTGCAGCTTTGTTTCCAAACAGAGACCCTGTTCCAATCAGAATAAACCTCTCGTTTCTTATTGTCTGGTGTCTTGCAATGAAATAACACCAAGCTTGATCCAAAGTTCACTCCACTGGTGTTTTTCTTTTGGCTGCCCTGGGCTCTGAAAGAAACCAAATAAACAGCCTGTGAGCAAAATTGTAGAGAATGATCAACGTGCAACAGTCCTGCTGTGTTTGCCTCATGCCGTCAGTCATTATGAAAGCTGCATAATTCTGGAGCAGGACAGCAATTTCCACACAGCAAATTGAAGATTGTGTTTGCCAACCCACAAAAACCATCACAATATTTGCTTTGAAACTTCACAGTGCTATCAAGGGCAAATTCACTTTATCTGTACAAACGGACCCCTCGAGAAAACTTAGATTACACATGCGAGGAAGAGCAGGCAGAACTTGGCTCTGGGCATGAGAGAAGTAAATCTGGCTTCCTTCTGTGGTGGAAATGGGAACAAGTAAGCACAAAGCTGGGGAGATACATAACTGCCAAGTTCCAGGGAGAAAATGTCAATGCAACTGAGGTAATGGTTCTCTGGCTCCTCAGATTCATACCTTGTTCGCTTTCCTACCCAGGTCCTTTGGTAAAAGCAGGAAAGTCTGCTTTTCTGCAGGTTTCTTGTGAAGCACAGCGTCTTCCAGAGCACCTCTGTGCTTCTGCAGATCAAATTTATGAATTTATCCATGGTGTGAGTGAACTTACCACTGCCAGAAACAGCCCCATTTTTTCAGGTTAGAACCATCAAAAAGCTAGTTTCTGTGCTTTATTATTTTATTTGGGTTATCAAAGGAATTTAAAAGTTTATGTTATTATTCAGCATTGCAGACATCACTGAGTTTAGTCTCAGTTTTAGGTGAAAAAGGTTTTTTTTTACATTCCACCACTTATCTTGATGGATTCTGTGTGTGCCACAGGCAGTGGTCTTAACCCTGGATCAAAACCTAATCTCTCCTGCTTCTGTAAAACCTTTCCCTCTAATTCTCTCTCTAGCAAATTATATTCTGTTCTTTGCCCTTGAATAATTTTAAAATGTATAGAATAAAGTGTGAGTGTGGGGGTTCTGTTCCATTGAGTGATACCTGGTAATCAAAAAACTGCGTTCATATCTTGCTGCAATGATCTCATTCCTACTGGGACAGCACTCCTGCGAGCGCAGGCCCGTGTTGTGTTCATCCTGTTACAACCAGATAAACTCATAATGTAGACAGATAAGAGCTATACTCATTAATCTATTAATTGCCTATTGTCAGTTGTCAATATGTTTCACTTGATGGGAAGCAGGAAGATTAGCTTGTATTGTGAGGGTGTCGTTCTGTGCTCTGTATTACCATTATTTTATTTTGATGCGTGGCATGCTAGGAAATTACATTCAAGCTCGTGGTGTCTCACCCGAACAGAGTAGAGCTTGCTGCTCTTTGGGTTCCTGGAACCAAAAAAGTGCCATTGCCCAAAGAAAAAGGTTTTTTCAATCAGGGGACCCTGAAAGAGCTGTGACTGTGTTGAGTAACACATTTTTTTATGATGGGCATTCAGGACACTCTTAAAATCAACACAGCCTGAGATACCCTGGTTTCCCGGGGAAGCTGAAACTCTGTGGGGACTTCATTGTTCGCTGGAAATTTGAGACTGATTTTGTCTGTGACTGGAGCTGCTGGAGCAAGATTTTATTATAATTGTGTGACCTTTAATACACCATGAAGAGGTTTCAACTTCTCTATTTTTCTAGCCTATAACAAATCAAATGTTTTACTATAATGTACAGTCGCCAAGTTTACACCTTAAGAAGGGTGATTTTCAAGGGCTTATCTCTACAAAGAACAGTGGAGCAGAGACAGTTTCAAAAAAAAAAAAAAAAGAAAGAGAAAAGAAGGGAGAGGAACATCATAGAAGCACTTTATAGACCTAATTGAATCACAGCTTTAAGTCATTTATATCACGGCCAAAAAGCCCATCCATGTGTGCATTTAATAATGATGGCCAATTCTGAACGAAGACTGGAAATTTTCCTCTCCATGGCTTGAAGCAAAAAAAAACCTCACTGTTTCTGAGTTGGTAACTTGACCTGTTTGAATTATTTCATTACTTGTGAGATTGTCAGCCAGGTGGCCAGTGTTTAAACTCCGAGGACAGATCTGGGAATTGGTTTTTGTGGAGCTACCATGGTGAGGAGCAGCTGATGATTGGGCAGCTCAGGCATTTTCTAGGCACCCTTGGGCAGCTCTGTCTGACAAATATCAGCTCATCCACGGGGCAGGGAATTTTGTGCCATCCATGCACAGATGTTAAGGACACAGGCAGATTTTCCATATTATCCAGGACACCTATTAGGTAGTACACGCCTTAAGAACCCACCTCTCTTGATTTTTACCAAGTGAAGTATTTTACTACTTCAAGGCAGCCAAGATGTGTTCCCTCTGGCTGCAGTAACCCCAACAATGGATGTAGGAATCCATTGGAATAGGAATTCCAAAAGAATTTACAGGATCCAGAACTCTCTGTTATGATTATCAAGGTTGGTCACATAGACCAGTGTTTAAACAGATGCATTTTCTCATGATGTGTGTATGGCACCAGGGCTTTATTTCAGATTTCCAATGGGATAAAAAGCATAGCTGAAACCCACATGGGTCTTTCAATATCCAAAGAAATTCTGTTTTCTCTAGCTATTTTGCTCTTCTGGAGTTCCTTTATTCTGTGAAACATTAAGGAGGAAAATATATTTAAATTATGTGAAATTATATAAAGGAAGAATGGAAGAAAAAAAAATCTTCCTTTTCACTGAAAATGTGCCAAACCCCTTTAAACTGAGGAAATTACTTTTCTCAAATATCATTAATGTTTTAACTTATTTTTTGGAAAGCCACAGGCATTACAATTTTAATCTTTCTCATCTCCTCTAACCTTCTCCAGAAGAGAAGGCATTTTGGAACCTGACACAAGAGCAGAAGGCAAAGTAGGAAAACCAGAAAAAGAATGAAGAGGAAAATCTCTGGCTAGCATTCAGATATCTGTATTCACTGGACACCAGTCAGATATTTGTATTCAGAACCTCAAAGGTAGCAAATGATAGAAAGGTGTGAATGGAAGTTCAATGCTTTGAAAACTTATTTAAGAGTAAATGTGATCCATTTAAATGCCTCCAAAATAGAGAAATTCAAAAATATGGAATTTTTTTACATCTTTCAATTTCAACAAACTATTTTTACTTTTACATGAATATGGCTGAACCCAGGGTACCCTACAGATAAAATGCATGTCATATCCTTTCCCTAAATATTTCTTCACTGATGGGGACTGAATTGCAGAGATTAAATGCTTCACTTCTGGTCCCACAGCAAACACATGGCAGAGTCTTGAAATGGAGCCAGCTGTCCCAAGTTTGAGATGAGCCCCTAAGCCAAAATCTCTCTCCCTTATCATTCTTTGTTTCTCTTTCTTTCCAGTACCTCCTCTAAGCATTTATTCTGCTTTGTTCATGGAGATCAGTGGTCTCAGCTTGTTTCAAGCACCCTAGAATTTGACCCTTTATGGGTTTTTTTCCTTTGTACATTTCCTATATATTGAGCTGCTAGCTCTGCATTTCTCCTTGCTCCTGGATCCCTCCCTACTTTGCAGAAGGTGACAGCCTCGGGACCACAATGTTTTGTCATTTTTGACCTGCAGGATGCTGCACACCCCTTTTTAGCCCATGTCCCATTGTAAGTCATCCCCTTTTGATCCAGTCTCCATCCCCTTTTATTGACCAGCTCCCCTATTTCCACTAAATGTTTCAACCCTGCTGCCTGCTCCCTTTGTGCTTTGTTTAATTCACAATATTTCTGCAGCAGAACTGAGTCTGCCATCAGTTTGTTTAGGGGGCAGAAGACAAAGCCAGGCTGGTGCTGGTGCTGATGAATAGGTCACTGGTGACAGCAACCCGTGCTGCAGAAGTCAGCCCCCACTGACACTGTTTTCAGTCCACTTGAATGGGAGCTCCTGGGAGCCTTTCTTTCAGGAGCCCAGGGGTGAGGGAGGCAGGAAAAGGCAAAGAAAGGGAACAGAATAATTAGAGCAATGATGCTCCAGCTTTCTCAGTTGTGTGTGGATTGGCTGATCAAAATGAGCAGTACCTTGGGCACCTGTAGACGTGGCAGGTGAGGGGGTTGCTCCCTTTTCCCTCTGTGGCCTCTGCAGTGAGCACAGTGACTTGCATTATCTCTGGGTTTTCTCTCTGTTGTTAGGTTAGGCACTGTCACCTTTAGAAACAAGACCTTCATAAGGCCTTACCCTAATTGAGTGAGGTGTAGCAAGGATCAGGAAGGGAATTGATGCTGGTCTGGGCCATCCAAGGAAGATCAAATCCAGTGCTACAGCTCTGGCTTCTCCCAAATGAGCTGAAACAACCTCTGTGGTGCCTCACTACAAAGCCAGGATAAGAGAGAGAGGTGCTGGGGATGCACATAGCAAACCCCATCTTCCAGTGCTCCTAGAACACACGTCACTCATCCTGACATAGATTTTAATTATAAAATTTGGGGGTTTTTTCTATCCAAATTAAGTCCATTTTATTTAGACACAATTGGAAACAGCAGCCATCTTTGTCAGACGATTCTGAGACTCAAACTGTAGGGCAAAACTATTTGAGTTATAAGTACAGGAAATGATGGGTATAAGTAAGGAGAACATTGGTTGAATGGGCAAGACTGGTGAAACAGCACTTTATTAATCAGAAAGCCAGTTTCTTAAAATGTAGTAGGCAAGTAGTTTGAACAGGCTTACAAGAGACATCCAGAAATTCCAACAGAAATGCAAAAGAAGAGGTAGATACTGAAACATTTAAAATCTAACCTTTAAATGTGAATTAATAGATTTTCTTGAAGACTTTCAGACATTTAAATCTTCGTTCACAGATTAAATAGCATAAATACTTGGGGGAGATGGGCTTTTCCAATTCAAATAGGAAACACATTTTATGAAAAAAAAATCCTGGATGTAATTTTAACATAGACAAAGAAGGTTAGAAACACCAGTGCAAGAGTACAGGGGTCAACATAAATTTGTTTCTGTTTCTGAATTGCATGTAACTAAAAGTGGTCAAAAGTGGTAGAAAAAAACACTGAATATTTTTTGTGATTTTTTTTTTTCTGAATGTCTCTCATTAGTCAGAATAAAACCTAATCACACAGAATATACAATTGTACGTACATATTTCTTTTATACTCTGCTCCAAGTTTTGCATAGGCTGTTTGCTTTAGGGAGCTCATTTTCAAATAACTTTTTTCACATTCTGCAAAACTTTTGAGGCCTCATAGTAAATTTCACATAGCTGACCAGTACGGCAAGAAGCTTGTTATTTAGTTTGTCTTTATGAAGAGTACTGTCTGCTTGTTTTATTCAGTAGCAGTCTCTTTCAGTTAGCAAAAAATACAAAGACTGTGATGATAGGATGTCAATAATCAGAAGAGGGAAGGCATTAAGTTTTGGAATATAGCATAACTTCCAAATCGTGTGGTCTTGAGAAATTATTAATGTTTTGATGCTATGCCAGCTGTAAACAGAGTTTAAAAGTGATCATTGCTGGGATGGGTTGGTTTCTCTTTGAGCCTCCTTTTCTCCAGGCCAAACACTCCCAGCTTGCTCAGGTGCTCCTCACAGGACTTGTGCTCCAGAGCCTCCCCAGCTTCATTGCTCCTTTTTGGACTCTCTCCAGCCCCTCAATGTCTGTCTTGTAGGGAGGGGCCCAGACTGAACACATGGAGGTTTATTTAGAAACTGCTTCAGGGAATCTAACCTGGGTCTTAATTGCTCTCTGTGATCTGTTATAGCTTTCCCAGCTCCTGTGGTTTGTCCAAGCTAGTGGGATTTTTGGGGAGTAGATTAATTTTTGAGAAATTATTCTACTTAAATGGTTTCAAGCTCTTGAAAGTATCAGATATATATTTATATAGTTTGGTACAAAATCTTTTGATTTAAGGTTCAAAAACAGATTAGAAAATGTGTAAAATTGTGGTCAAGTTGGAGTGCAATGTTTCAAAGTTGCTGAAACAATATATTTGATCAAAATGATCAAATTGAGTAGCCTTCTAAGTTTTAATTATGGACACTTTAAAGATTTTAAAGTGGTTTTAATGCAGATTTGGGACTGGAAAAATATAGAACCTCAAAAAAATTCAGAAGGAGAAAAAACTGTTTCTGTTTGATTTCTCATTATTTATATCACTATTTTTATTTTAGAATGTTACCATTCTAATTTGTGGTATTTTACACTTTACATTGCAGCAAGGCAAACACAACCTTATAAGGATAAGAATGCAGAATCTCTTGTAGAATTGGGACCCAATGATATCATAGGAATAACTGAAAAGGAAACAAATGCTTTTATATATTTTCCAACATTTTATAGTCTTCTGGTTTTATCAGAGTGAGAGTTGTATGACCATTTAGTTTCGTATAGGAAATAGTTTTTTCTTACGTCAGAATCCTTAAAATTCTCATTTGAAAAGGAGGAAATCTGGACTGCTCTTATGACCTGGCAACTAAGCCACAATTTTCACAAAGTAATCAGTATTGAACATTTGAAGAAAAAGTTTATTTACATGTGAAATATGAAGGCAACTTGAAAGTCTGTCTCTAAGAGCCCTTTCTGCTGCTGGCACATAACCTACACAGTGAAAATTACTATTCTGCTGTCGGCAGGGATTAACACTCACTCCTTCCACTTTGCAATATGCTTTTTGAAGTGTCCTACCAAATTAGGATACCTTGCAAGAAAAATTGGGGAAAATATTCTATTGCAGATGATGATTTTGAATTCCAGGCACTTTATCTTACAATCCTTGATTCTGATTTCATAGTGTAATGATTATTATGTTTTCCACCCCCCATGGTGGCTCATTGTGCTGGTAATCACATTGCAGCAGTGTGAGTTTGTAGGAGTATGTGCTTAGCAAAGTTTGGAGCTCCAGGACCTTGACGAGGCTCCACTGTTCACAAATATCACAAATAAATAATTTCCTAATAGTTCTGGTCTCTAGCTGGTGCTCTTTTGACACATAGTGCTTTCAAATCAGATTGATTGCCTCTCCAGAGAGGGTTCCCATGGCAGTGTAGGGATGATGGGTCCTTCAGCCTTTACCAGGGCATTCCTTTCTCTTTCAGGTTCTGATTGGGGTGGTACATAACATTTTGTAGAGGTTAGACTCAGTTGGTTTGTCAGTGGGCTCAACACAGCACTGAGAGAGAACAGGCACCAGCTTTGCACATTGCTGATGTCCAGAGACAGCTCAGCAGAGAAGCTTGAATGGATCTTTTTGGAAGGACAGTATTACCCCATTGCTTTCATGCAACTTACCCATCCTGCCCTCTTAATTTATATTCACAGAAGCCCCTTTTTTCATGTTACAGTGGTGAAAGAACCCTAGGACAGCAGTTACCTACCCAGTAAAACAGCTGAAGCATTGCATCTGCTTTTAGAAGTAACTTATCAGGTAGCAGTGAGGAGAAACCGAAACCCCAGGTCCTGCACCACTGGGCACAGACCTCCTTTAAATGTTCTGTACATCAGCAGGGGTGGCTAAAAGCAAGAAAATTCTTAAGGAAGCTATTAACAGCCTGATGGGCAAAGCAGTGTGTTCTAGGGGAACCTGCTGAACTAAAGGAGCAAAGATGAGGTTCTGCTGGAATTTAAAAGCAGTGAACTATGGTGAGAATTCCTCTGGAAAACCACATCTGTGTTTAACTGAGGGTATGTGGATGCACAGCTCCACAGCTGTAAAATTACCCAGGTACTGTGAGCATTCAGCAAACACACTTTATTACCCCAAATCTACATTTACAGGTATGCAGTAAAACTTGAGCATTAAACCAACATCATCAAGTTGTTTTATAGAGCTCCAGAAGTGAGATAACCTTAGGAGTTCCTCCACCCATCTGCACAGCTCTGAGCTTCTTCCACTGGAGCTAATTTAGAAATGTTGACAATCTTGGTCCTATTAAAGAGAGTTTCATGGGCTTTCAGATGACTGGAGCATTCTTTGTGGCTGAAAATAAAATTTGCAGAAGTTAATTTTCTTAAATGCATGCCCAGTGTGAGTTGGTGTCTCATGGCAGAAAGGTACAATGCAGCAAGAGAAATAATTGCTTCTGCTGCCCCCTTGATTT
This sequence comes from Ammospiza nelsoni, assembly GCF_027579445.1. Classification (NCBI taxonomy): domain Eukaryota; kingdom Metazoa; phylum Chordata; class Aves; order Passeriformes; family Passerellidae; genus Ammospiza; species Ammospiza nelsoni. The sequence continues at coordinate 14,000,656 of NC_080638.1, forward strand.
TTCACTAAGAGAAGCACAGCTGTGCTGAATATGAGAGGCAGCATTGCTACCAAGATCTGGACAAGTAGGGAGATGCCAGTTATGCACAATTTTTGCTGAAGTATAATAAAAGTACTCTGCCAGCTTATGGGATGTATCACAGCACTATTTTGTTAAAACAAGAAGTTGTTATTTTCATTTATCACAGTAGCTCAGGTGTGTTTTGGTCTTCCTCTGTCCTTGTCATCCTCTCAATTTGCTGACTCCATTTAATTTCATCACAAAATTTGAAGAGGTTAGTACTTTTGTGTCACTCTCGAGTACTTCTGAAGGCTGCAGGAGTTTACTTTCTGCATTTTCAGTTCATTGAGCTGCAGATAGATGTTCTTTCTCATCTAAAACTCATCATTTCCTTACCACTGGAGAAAAAAAAAAGGTACATTTAGGAAATTAGTGTGTGGCTTTTTCAATTTGTTCCACATACAACTGCTCATCAACAGTACAGAAGCAAGGAATTGGCACACAGCTACAAGTGTGTGCTCAAATTAAAAGTGTGCTCTGCACATTTAGTCTGGTGCTGTGCAGAGATTACAGGAGGAAAATACTTTTATCAGGCAACTAAAAGCACATTAATGCCAGCGAAAGCTGTTTCCACCTCCTACCTTCTTTGTAAGGCAGTAAATGAGGAGAGGAGCCACAGCAGAGTCTGTGTGCAAGTTGTGCTTGGAGTGACTCCCCTCAATCCTGAACACTTGGCTGGCATTAATGGCCACAGCTCTGGTGTCTCCACTCACCCCTCTCCTGTTTTAAGGGCAGTGGAGTGTAAGCAGTAGCCTCACAAAACACCTATTGGATAGTGATTGAAGAAAAACTCATTTGTTAATTATAATAATATTGGGAATCATAGAAACGTTAAAATTGGAAAAGACCTTTAAGGTCATCAAGTCCAAGAGTTGAAGCACAGGAAACTGAAGAATGAAGATGCAAAGTAAAAGCCTGAATTTTCCCACCCAGACCCTGCAGTGATGATGGCTGGCTGTGGAGCAGGCCTTGGTTCTGAGGCAGGGAGGATTGATTTGTAATTACCATGTGATAGCTGGAAATTCAGGGTGATTTCTGTGCTTTTGTAGCAGGTGGCAAATGAAATGTTTTAACTTCTTTCAGATTTTTTTAGGAGGTGAGGAGATTACTTTCTCATTAAATTTTTAGCCTGGGAAAGAGAGAAAAAATATTGAACCTAAGGAAATTATTTCACTTCATGTATTTTGAGGGTAAGTTTTCCACTCTGACTCTGTGTTTCACCTCATTCTCTAAAATTCAAAAGGCAATTTACACTTTTTTTCTATTTTAAAAATACTGTGTGCTCAGCTCTCAAATATGGCCATGGTTAGCCTTTGTGCCACACAGTGCCAGAATCTCTCAGAGAAATGTGCTCGTTATAGAATAAGATGTGCATTTTTTTATTTTACCATATAAGCCATGAACTAAATCTCTGCCTGCCTTTCTTGCACCCCCAAAAATGGGGATCTGGGAGTTACAGTATGGAGCAGCCTATTGTGGCTCCTTCACTTATGCAAAGAGGTCATGGATGATGGAGTCTGGAATACAAAAGGTGTAGGGCGCTCTGCATCTGCGAGGAGAGGATCAAAACAAATCTCCTTTATCTAATGCAGAACCTATTACTGAATCAAACATGGGGATGTGAAGGGTCCAAGTGTGTTTCAATAATCTGTGTTACAAACAGACTGTAATCTGCACAATTAAGCTCCTTGGAGTTGGCAGGATTTTGTGCAGTTGGCAGTTTTCCCCTTGAGTAAAGGTCAGAAAGAGGGGAGTGAATTAAGCGATGAGTAACTTTTTAAAGGTATTCTGTAATTCCATTGAACATTAGAAATATTTTCTTCATTGTGCTGGTGTCTTTAGGGAAGAGTGAGTTGTGTGTCCTAATTTAAAAGCCTGCCTGTTCTGAGAGTAGGGGCAGGCTGCACAATAAACCAAGGAGGCGAAGAGAATAGGAGACCTCCCTGTGGGTGGGACCTGAGCTGCCAGCCTGTGTCTGATTGTGGCACACCCTCTGCTCATGTGAATGTCACCTTAGAGTTGCCCTTAACAGCTATCCCTGTTTTCTAGGTTCAGGGAGAAACGCCTGAGACTTTGCTTACTCCATCCTGGGTGGATGTCTTGCTATCCAGACCATGATTTCTCCTTACAAATGTGATTCTCTGTCCTGCAGGGAGATAGAGCGTGTGCAGTTCCACCCAAATGGGTGGTGTAGGGTTTCTCTCACAGTAGGATCGCCTCTTTTCTTGATTACCATGATGAGAAAGCATTTTCATTTAAATAGGAAAATGCTTGAATGGTTTTCTTGTCCCTTGTCCTTCTCTTGGCAGGCAAAGGCACGATTGGGGCACTGAGTTTATCACAGGCCAAGGGGGGAATTCTCTTAGGAGCCTCTTGTTGAAATGTTGGCAAGACATCACTGAGCAGTTCTAAAGACCTCGGGAAGCCCCAAATGTGTCTGCATTTTCCCACCACCAGTCTTGAATGTAGTTGTCTCTTTGGCTCTGCAAACTTTGGGGGAACATCAAGGTATGTCCTCACAGGCTCCACAGTGTGCTCTTCAGCACAGGGGCAGCCCCACAGGACGGGGAGGAAAGCTGATTGGAAAGGGAAACCACGACCCACGCACTAATCTTTTTGTTTCCCATAGCTTTTCGGGTTTTTTCTTCACCTTTTCTCCTCCACAAAATAAACTCAAGGGAAAGGCATTATTTGCCAGAATCTTTTCTGGGAGAGTGAGCTGGAGAAGCTGCGGTGCCTTTGCTGCACACAGATTCTCAGATCCTTCAAAAGCCTCTGTCCAGCTGCCTCGCTCTCGCTGCCGCTGTGTGGTGCGGTCTCACTTCCTTCATCTTTTGTGTCTTGCCACTACAGTGTAAAATCAGGGGGAAACAATTTTCCTCCACTTACACTTCACCATTTTGGGGCAAATTAATTCTGCTCCCACTTACTCAAAGAGATGCTTGCAGAATCGTGGAGGGAGGCAGCAGAGGAGAGGTGGAATTTTTTCTCTCTGTGCACGGAAATCAAATATGGCCTGACCAAAGCCTCCTTTTCTTTCTGTCCTCCTCGCCCCCTTTTATCTTTTCTGTTTTTATTTAGGTGTTAAGTGTTTACTAAAACCATTTCAAACCACAGCTTAGCTTACTATTTGAACCAAAACCGTAATAGAAAAATACTTTCCCTGTGTTGTTAAAATGCAACTCAATTCCTGCTCAGTTACCCACACTGTAAACAAGAATATGCATTTGTGGTTGATATACAGAATATATTTTTTGTTAAATCAGAGAATGGTTTAAGAATTAAACTGGCAACAAGACGAGGAAAAAACCCTCAGAGCTGTAATCAAACATCCATTCCAACAGCTGAAACATGTTATTACATCTTTCAGCTGATTTATCGTACCCAAAGAGATTTCATAATCATTCTCAGTATTAAAACAAGGGGAATAGAGGCACATTTCAATAACAATGATTGTTGTTTGGAGAATGCCAATCATGTCTAGGAGTGTTATTTACATCAGACAATATGTAGATATTGTGCCTCCAAGCCTGTTCCTGTTCGGTTTTGTTCTTTGACTTACACAAATGAATGCTAAGAAATGTTGACAAGGAGGTTCAATAGCTAAATACAATAACCGGGGTCCTGCTGACTTCCTTTGGGGAGGAGAGGAATCTTTACCACGAGTGTAATGCAAGCTGATGTAGAGATAAATGCAGCTATAAATGTCTGAGCTGTCTTTGGTGTGAAAGGTGGGGAGAGATTCAATCCGTGTACCAATTTTAATTTGTACTCGCACATTAGCTATTGCTAATTCGAGAACAATTAAAAGGCAGGAATGAGAAAAGCAGATGTGTGTGGAGCAGTGGAATGTATTGCAGAGAAGCTGCCTTCACTATGTGTTATTTTCTAACATGCAGTTTTATTTTTGCTGGAGTCTGTCACAAATCCTAAAATACCATTACAGAGTTAGCAGATGGTTCCCAAGTATTCATACCTGATAAAGCCTCCTGGGTGATCAAGCACTGAAAAATCAATATATTTTTCAACTTTCAATGGCTAGCTATTCAGTTTCATTACATCTTGCTATTCCTCCATGGCTACTGTGATATGGACACTTACTTCACCATTGCATTAAGCTCTAATCTCCGGGCCAGCTGATAGAGGCAGTTAATGAATAGCTGGAGTACCACCTTGGTATGCTTCACAATTCTTCTGATCTCAGTAGGATGTTTCGAGTACTGTGATCTTGTGCTTAGTAACACCCCAGTTCTTCCCCCTCTTTTTTTTTCCACACATGCACAGACACCCCTCTCCAGCTGTCACCTTGCAGAGCTTTGAAAGGAAAATGCAGTAAATACACATTTTAGCAGAAATATTTTGCTGTGACATTTGACTCTTCTAAATAAAGAATATCAGCGAGTCACAGTAAGTGGGATCCATGCCCTCTGGGTGACCATAGGAGCCATATTCTTAAATCTATCATTTTCAATAAAGCAGCAACCACAGATAGGTGTTTAAAAAGTCCTGCTTTGGTCTCTAGGTTATCTACATCCCCTAAAATAGCTATGCTCTCTGACTGACTGGTAATGGTTCTTTAAGTTTTTCTTTTTCCTTCTCCTAACTTAAACATGTAGCATGGAAAAGTAAGCTGGCAGTAAACAACAAAGCGTGAGTCAGCTTTGTAATTATTACAGATAGCAGAGTATTGGTCTTTGTCATGCATTTTGGACTTCCTTGGGGTAGATTTCTAATGTGGGGCATCTCTTCATGCTTCAATTTGCATGGAAATGTAAGTGTGAGTTAAATGCTAGTGCATGCATAAAGGATGTGCCTGCACATGGCCACCCTCATAAACTGGTATCCTATTTTTTAAAATTCTCCATTAGTATTAAATATTTCACTGAATTTTACCATTGCAGTTTAAATGAGGTTGTTGTGAGGGTTTATTCTCATTGTTTTTACACATCAGTCCAAGCCCAGTGACACAGACCAGGCTTATTTTACATGCACCCAGGCACCATGACATCAGTAAGCCTGGGGCATGCAGAAAACCTATTGAGCCTGATTAAGGCATGTCTTAAATTTCAGACATAGGTCTTAATTCAGTCAAAAGTGCAGGAGATGAGAACCTCTGTTGAAAATGGAAGCATAAATACAAACCACATGAATATTTCCCCTTTCTTAACCGCACGAAGGGCAAGAGCGAGCCTGTGTGCACCATTGCTGCATGGAGGAGGTGGCTGCTAATTAGGAAGAGCCCTTTCCATGCTCAGTGTTTGTGCCAGGCGGTTTTCAGGCAGTGCTGGCCCCCATGGACCCCTTGCAGTTAGCCCAGCAGTGGGAGGAGGCTGAGGCTCCTCACTGGCACAGGATCCACGTGCCCGAGCAGCCTGGGCTCGGCGCTGCCCACAGCAGCGCGCTCTCCTTTGATGGTGCCCTCTGTGATGTCTGAGATCAGGAGCTGGCTGCCGTGTGTTTCATGTGTCAAATCCTGTCCGGGGAAATGCCACGGGGCCAAACTCAGCAGGGTGTCCTAGGGCTCAATTCCTTGCTTTCTCTGTGGAAAAAGTGGCTTTAGCATTTTTTTTTTTTTTTTTAGGTTGGTGGGAATTGGTGGTTGAAGTCATTATAAATTTTTGTCTGTTCTTGATTTGGGCTGCAGGCATTCAACCTGTGCTGCCTGACCGCAGGAGCCAAATAACTTTGGAGAAAAAGACCTGTGTCATCTGCAGGCAGTTTTATTAACATCTGAAGCACACAATTGTGCCATGTAGGACCCGAGTCCACGCTAGAGCCCTTTCATTACCCTGCTACACGGCTGGATTTATGCTGGTGGAAGTCCTGGCTAAAAAAGCTTTTGTACAATGATTAATTGACCTTAACAAGTTTAAGGATGCTTATTTGCACACAGTTACGAAGTGTTGCAATATGTCACAAATGAGAGCGGCTTCTATTATAAACATAATGGCATAAACAGTGAAAGCTGGTTATATTTCCTTAAAAGTTCATTGCAGGGAAATGGGGAAGCTTGAGAAGCTAAACAAATCCAGGCAATAATGGAAATGTAGCATGAAATTACTTCTGTAAACAACAGCCATTCATTATTTGAACATTTTTCATAAGAGAGTCAGCAGACGAGCGTTGATGTTAAAGGGTGTGTATGGAGGGGGAGGAGGAAGCAGGGAGATTATGAATTTCGAAAGAAATCTTCTAGGGCTATATAGACAGACATACATCTGTTTAAAAAAAAAAAAAGAGGCATGTAAAGCACTGATTGATCCCTGAATATTAACAATCGATGCCATTTTCTTCATTAACTTCTGAGTGGAGCACAAAGAAAGGTATATTTGATTTAAGGGAAAGAGAAGGGAGCACTATTTAATGTTGATTTGGTGTAGTGAATAACCCCAGAGAGAAATGTAAATACCAGGCTGCAATAACATGACAGCACACTAATCATATTTACAAACGATATTAAATCTGTCCATTGTGCTTGCCTGGCTGCGGATTGGCCCGACTGTAATTGTCACTGTAACCAGTGCTGGCTTGTGGGAGAATTTAACTGCAGTGATATAAGGTGAGTGCTAGGCTTATTATTACTTTATTATTACCCGGTTTATGTTTATTAAAACAATTTGTCATGCAGAACAGGAATGGGAGAATGGGAACATTAAATCGTGCTGTACTCAACCTGAAGAAATGAGTTACAATAAAATTAATGGCAGGCAGGCCACAGCTGACACTTGTAGCCGTGTGGAGCAGCTACACACTGGTTCGTTTCATTTGCTGATCGTTTCTTGTTAGGGTCACGCCATTAAACTTACATATTGAGAACTACTGAAAATCTGAGGCAATGAAGGTAAAGTTTATGAAGCAAAAGTGGGGGTTTTTTTCTGCTGCTAATGCATTCCTTTCAATTATTACAGAAATCAGGAATGCAGATTGAAAATTTAAATCATACTGAGTTATTAAAGGCATGTGTTGGAGTGAATGTCCTTCAATTTTACAGAGGCTTAGAGAGCTGAGAAAGAGCTGAGTTTAGGCTAAAGTGAGACCATTCTCTAAAGGCTTTGAGCAAAGAGAACAGCGAGAATAGTGGTCATGAAAGGTCTCATAACAAGTTTAATAAAAGCTGCTTTATTTTCTTTCCCTGGAACTCAAGGGGTCCTTATTTGATATCTTCAAATTTATTTCAGCCCAAATCTTCATTATTTTAAAGTAGAGGCAGGAGGCAATGACCATGGGAATAGCATTGAGCCTCTTGGAATTCAGCAAAGAGGCACAGTGACACAAACCCCTCTTGTGACACAATTACGGAAGAAATTAAAAGTGTCAGGCTCTATGTACTTTAGCTGCATAGAAGAAATCTGGCCTCCTGATGAAACATCTTTGTACATGAAAAAGTAATACCCTGCCCTTGTTTCCCATTATACAACAATGTTAAGGAGTCTTCTGGGGTGATTATTAGGGATTTGGTGAAGCACAATAAATGCTGAAGATTAAATCTGAGCACTAGCAATTAGTATTGGGGGAGGAAGAGCTCTTTTTTTTTTTCTCTTTTTCAAAGTATTTATTAATGAAGCTATTTAAAGAAAACCCAGCCAACTGCTGCAGTTAGGAAATGTGAACCTTTCATTTCTAGCAGTTTTATACTTGTGCAAGTCCTACAAAGTCCATGGGGTTATTCTTGATTTATACCAGTGTGAGAAAGTAGAAGATCAGGCTGTCTCTGTGGGGTTTTTTTCCCTCATTTTCCTTTTTTTAAACTAAGATATTTTTTTTAAAGTCTTGGAGAAAGCCTTCAAAGGGTGTATTGAGCCACATGTTCTCTGCCTGTGTCCCCAGTCACAAAGTCTGGGCCAAGCATCCAAGAGTTCAGCATCCAACCACTATAACAGAGCACCAGAATGAGAGCTGAACTCAGGAAAATCCAGTTTGTTGAAGTGAATGAAGATATTTTAAAGACATTCTTTTAGAAATCTGTCTTGTCCTTTTGGTTTTTCAATAAGGGGAATGGCAGATGATTCACTCCAAAAAGTAACTTTATGTTTAGCTTCAGTGGTGAAGCTGTTGCAATCACAAAGGCCGTTCCAAACCTGGGGAAAAGATATGGAACAAAAAAATTCCCTTATCGCTTCCTCACAAACTGATCACCTCCTTGAAATAACAGCCACTTCTCTGAGAGCACCAGTAGGTTCATTTCTGAGGATAAAGGGAAAGACCAAAGGCCCTGGCTCCTGGATTATTTTCCCTGCTGAGGTCTAGTACAATAAGAGCAATCCACTGTGGAGGCAAGCACTCCTGGTGGACCTGGGTCTTGGAAACTCCGTGGCCTTTGGAGTGGCTCCTGTCTGACTTTTTGTCATGGTGCTGCAGGTGCAAAGAATAGAGAAGTGGTTTAGGGAAAGGGGAAATCCACTGAGGGGATAATTGTTCCTGTGACATCGGGCTCTGTGGTGGCTGGTGGCCTGCTCTGAGGGCCAAAGTGAAGATGAAAGGAGGCACAGATCAGGGGGCTTGGATGCTCCAAACCTGGGCAGCCAGCAGCGATCCACACTGGGAGGCGCAGTGGGACCATGGCAGACAGCAGATGCCCACATATAAGGCTTTAAGTCCTTTCCTGTGCCCTCTTTTACATTAATTGAAAGGAAAATGCATTTTATTTAAACATATTGACCTCTTTCCCTTTCCAAATAGACTTTTAGATGCTACAGCAGAGCTCTGAGCCAGTATTTTTAAAAGCAGGATTTTAACATAATCTTCCATCTTAATTTGGGGGGCTGGGGTGTAACACTCAGTAAACTTTGGGAGAAACCAGTTGGTCCTTTTTTCCCTTCTGTGTGAAGCTCATGAACTCTGAGCAACACAAACACTGTGAGTGTCTTGCTGAATTGCTGTGCCGATTATACGTGCAAACACCCCTTTGACATGAAGGACAAGGATAAAGTAGAGAATTTGGAGTCATATTTATCACTTGGATTATTGATAATAATAACATTTGGCATCTTTACAGCCCTTTACATTTTCAAAATGCTGCATAAACATTAACTAAATGGTAGTTAAGTGTGCATAAATGATATTCAGAGCCATTACCCTCTACTCACCGTGGGTCTGCACTGAAATGTGTGTGCTGCTTCTTGTTGGAAAATCTTTATGCTCATGTGAAGTATCAGTTTTTCCTGGAAGAACCACACTGACCATTTTTCATTTTGTTTCACATTTACCCGAAGCCTTTTGTCCATATTATGGATTAATGGTCTGAAAAATTTCAGTTTATTGGGGAAAAAGAAGTTGTTGATTTTACTTACAAGGAGCATAAAAACAAACAAAAATAAAGTAGAGAGCTCAGAAAGCAAAGCACTACTCCTGATTTATATTTTTAAATCACATCTTAGTTTGATTCTTACCATGGCCATGCATTTTGTGCTCTGTTTCCTCACTGTGGAGTCTGCTTCTGCTCCACCACATACATTTGAATGCTGGATGCTCCTAGGGCTGCATGCTGTGGACCAATCCAGACATTCAGAGCCGTCTGATGTACTTGTGCCTGTACCAGTATTGCCAAAAAAGGTTCTACTTCTTGTCCATTGAATAGGGATTGTGCAGGATCCTTCACAATCCATTGTTTTCAAAGAAGATATCTGTACTTGCCTTATCCCTCCACCCCAGTGTGCAACTTTTTCTTTTCTATACCCACATTAGTTTACATCGCAGTAATACTTTCCTTTTTTATGGCTTTGGTGCCTTTGTGCCATTTCAGTTAAACAGAAAGTGGGGAAGAATTTAGGAGCATCATGCCTCTCAATAGCTATGGCAAGTCAGTACCTGAAAACAATTTACTGTGTAACCCCATCAAAGAGGAGTGGAAATCAAGGGAAATGTCAAACAGCAGCTTTCAGGCTGTATTGCATCAATGTAATCCAGGAGCAAGCAAATAATTCCACTGTCACTTAATTAAAAGTTTTAATACCTTATGTCTTTGACCTTGTTCTTTAGCTGAGCACATAAAAGCAAAATGGGTTTCTGCCTTAATCTCACTTTGTGCCATTGCCCTCTGATGAGAGAATCCTCCTGGTACCTCTGATGTGTCATTGAAGCGAAGGGAAGGGCTGTGCACACTGCTTGCTCCCATCTTCTGCACGGAGCCTACCTTGACAAAGTTCCTCTTGCTATCTTTAGTCTTCTCCCTGGAGCATCTGGCACATCAGGGCAAGAGGGATCTCAGCCCCACAGCTTCATCTGGGCCTGTTAACTGTAACTACTGATGTCGTTTACAAGGATAAACCCTTAAAGCCAGGCCAAGGTAGACGAGGAAAGAACACTGGAGCAATTCCCTTTGGACAGCAGAGATTGGTGTTCAAGTTATTGAAAATCTGTGTTACTCATTTTCTCTTTTGTCATACTTAAAAAATCCATGAAGTTTGGCTGAGTGCAAACAATAAGCTTTTATAGTTGCTGCCCTTGTTCATAAATGTGTAATCTTCTGGGACCATCAGAAAAGCTTTGGTACGGCAAATTAAAACTCTCTAAACTTTCCTGTGTCTCCTTGGACGTTTTGTAGACCTGCAAATACCAGGCAGTAATCAATATAATGCCTGTCTAATGCTTGAAGGCAAGCTGGCAGCTCCTGAGTGCAGATTCCTCGCAGCTCAACACGGCTCCTGCCAGGGGCACAGGGGAGCAGGGTCCCTTGGATGGTACAGGGACGTCAGGAGGAGCCAGATGTTTATGTGCTCTCACTTCCAAGGCTCTCGGGTACTTTCTGTCCCATCATCAACCCCCTCATTTCAGCAGCGCTGCCAGGGAGCTGTGCCCAAGTCCACGCTGGTCTGTGGGTCACAGTGTTTTGTGATCTCCTGTTCCTTGCATGTGTCCATGTGTGCACTTTCCCCTAACGAGCCAATTATACTGCAGCCAGCAGGGTGAGTTGCATATTCCCTCTCTCCTCATTGTTTTAGCACAGTTTAACAATGCCCTCTTACTACACCCTTTATTTTATCTCTGAGAGAACTGTGTTATTTTTATTTGTGGCAAGGCATATGGTATTCAATTACAGAGCATTTGCTCTTTCATATCTTGTCAGTGAATAACCTTATCAGTTTAACAGCTTCGGTGAGGAATATTCAGCACGGGCCAGAGAGGGTGAGAACCATGGGTGTGTTTTTGCCTATTGCCAAACATTTGCATTCTCTCCCTGCTTAGTGAGGATTATACCTGAGTCAAAAATGACTTTATAACCACTGGCAAGCAGCAGCTGTGGGGTGGGGTGCCTGATGGTTTAGGGTTTTCTGCCACAGCTTATCTCTGTCTTGTTATTTGAGCCATGACCGCTCCCTGTGAGTGGGGAAGGATTCCTGCAGTGGTTCATGCAAATTGGATGTGTGCAGCAATTTGGGTGGGCAGTGCTGCTGCCTGGGTGCCCAGCTGTGCTGATGGAGCACATAAAGATGCAGCAAGCAAAGATGGATCACTGTCCAACCACGTTCTAGCTGCAGAAACAGCTTGGGCAAACGGTACCCACGTGCTTCTGACCCTGGGATAAGGTGGCAACCTGGTGTCTCCTCATCTATGGAGCCAAATGGTCCAATGCTTGGCTGAGGTGATGGGAAAAATGGAGGGAAGTTTTGTCTGCAAAGAACTTCCTGTAACTTCAGTCCATATCTAATGGCTGCTGATTTTCATAATAAGGAGTGCTCTGTTCTCAAGCGTGGCCTGCTCCAAAGCCCATTTACATCAACATTAAAACTTGCCACTGACCTAGTGGCCTTTGGATCAGGCCCACAGCCTCCTTATCTTCTTCCATATTACTGGCACACCTTTACCTTAGGTCTTGATTTCTGTGGAGCTCTTTAGGTCAAGCTCTATCTCATTGATGTGCCTGGGCTTAAATTGATTCAGAGAGAAACTGACTGTTCTTCTAAAGAGGTGGTCATTTTTCTTAAGCAGCTTCTATTTTTAGATAAAACTCCTTGAGGCAGCAGGCAGCCTTGGTACCTGGCTGGCAGGAGCTGCAGTGTGCTTTGTGACAAAGCTCTTTGGGGCACACCACGTGGCAGCTGGAATTGTACCCAAGGATGCCCCACCACCTCCATCAGCAGGCTGGTATCAGGAAAAACATCAGGTTTTTACATTCTAGAACTGAAGAAAGAAATAAAAGGGTTCAAACTTGATTTAAGTTTTCATTTGGGTAGGTCCTAGTAGTGTTGCCTGTCTTCCTGAAAATCTTAGAAGTTCATATCTTATGTTTCTAATGAAGACTTTGTTGCTTGAATGAAAACTTTAGGCTGGATGTCCTAAACAGTCTGTGTGTAATTATCAGATTGCTTTAACTGTTTGGACAGACTTCTTTAGCATCTTTTGGGGAGCTTGTGTGCACAGCTTCTGGAATCCCAAGCTGGCCCTCTGCCAGTGGTGAGCTCAACAGAAAAAGCACTGCAATGCATTTCTTCCCTTCTCCTCTCTTCTGGCTTCTCCCTTTTTTCTCCTGTAAGCAGTGTTGGGTGTGGAAGCATTCAGCTGAGTGTAATACAGATACAGGTGATGAGAAAGGGAGTCATCCTAGTCACAAACAATATTTTATCGTGCAAACCCAAGACCTCCTTGCACAACCCCTGTGCTGTAAGACAGCTGTAGGGTCAGGGACAGGTGTGGGGCCTTGATATGATCCCATGGTAGGAAATGTTTGGTTCTCAAAGGCCAATTAATTTAAAATTGAGAAACTGTTGGACTCGTTGCTTATAACTCTGCCGAGTTATAATTTGCTTTGCTTTTTCTGAAAGCCAATAATTTCTCTGACATCAGGGAGGATTAAACACCTGTATTCACAATTACGCTTAAGAAATGCAACGTTTTGTCCTTTGGCCAAAGCCCAGAGGATTCTAATGGGGGCTAAGGAGTAACATCCACTCAAGGCCAACTCTTCAGTAGGTGTTCACAGCAACATTTCGCGTCCAAGACATTTGCTATTGGCCATTGGCAGAGAAAAGACACCTACCTGTACTCTTTTTTTTTTTTTTAATTGCTTATTAAATTAGTCTAAATAAAGAAGGATGAAAGAAAAAACTAGCAGAGTGAGCACTAATGCTGGTGACAGATTTCTGTCAGTAGCTGACCTTGTGAGAGGGAGTCATAGCTTAAAGTGCCTATATGAGCCAAAGAGTTGGGGCTGTTTAGTTGGGCAGTGCCATCACTTGATTATTCTGTGAGAAATTTCAGAAATACAGTTGCTTTATGAGCCCGACTTCTATGATGATAAATTTCCAAAAGCAAAAATGTGAATTTAAATTATTCGTATTCATGTGAGCGTGGTAGAGATTTTTGGAATTGCTGCGGCAAGTTATGGATGATGCATGAAATGAAAAAATCCCTGCCCAGTGCACAAGGAATACAAAAAGGTTTCTGCAGCCAGCACTGTGCTGCACTGTGCTATGGGTTGTGTGCTCTCTGGGGAGAGGGGTTTGTATTTTTTGAAAAGCACCCAGCCTTCAGCACATGCACAAAAGTAAATAAAAGACAGAATGAAAGAAAAAAAAAGATAAATACCCCCTGACACCCAGGAGCACCTATGGTATAAGACTGGAGCTTTTTTTCCTACATCTTGCCTTTCCAGCACCCCAGAGCTGCCAAGTTCTGTGTGTGGGGCAGATTCTCCCCACTTCAGGTCAGCTGTTCATAAATACACATCTTTGTGTTGCAGAAAGAATGGGGCAAAACCTCTCCCAAGTCTGTCTTGAGTATCTCTCCCTGGCCCAAGGATGGCATGAGACAAATAGGAACAAAAAAGTCTTATCTGGGATAAACATGATCACATCCACAGTGCCTCACACAAAATAGTGTCTCATGTATTTCTGGTCTGAAGCTGATCATGTAAAACAGTGGGTATCCAAAAAAACCTGCTGAAAAGTACCTGCAGATAATTTTTTCTAAATTTAATTCTAGCATTAGTATTTGCCCAATCTTAGTCTGCATGAAACTAGAGTGCTTGTTCTTTCTGGGACTGCACTCAGCATTACTGTCTTCCAGATCTGAATCTGCAGTCACTTATTTAAGTGATTGAACTCTTAAGTTAAATAGATTATATCTGCAAACACTTACTGTGATCTGACTTTATCTTCCAAATTTAACATATTTCCTAATTGTCTAATGAGCTCTTTTATGTGTGCATGTATAATACCTGAAAACTAGTATGTGCCATATATCCTGAACTCTTTCCAATCTGTTAAAGCATATTCTGATGTTCTTTAATATCTGTTGCATTGGGCTTATTCAGTAATTTTTACACAATCTTAAGACATCTGTGTTTTCTGTTTCAGACAGACCCTGTATGGGCCTTCCCATCCCGCACCTTCATACCTTACTGTGCTATAGAGGGATAGAGGGACCAGATGATCAGTTTAGGTCCTTTCTGGCTGAATTATAACATTTAGATTTTGCTTTTAGTGTTGGGTACTTGGTACAAACGGTGTGTGGTGTTTGCTCTCTGTTCCTGAATGTCAGTGTGTGTTTTCAGAATCTGCTAATTCTTTTCTAATCTTGCAATGCAGTTTGTTGAAAGCCTCCTGCTGTGTAAATAGATTAGGACATCTGACCAAAACCTCTGTTTTATCTTAACCTTTGCCTTCACTCTACCTTTGGTTTCCAGTATTCTGTTTATTAAAATACTTTTGGGGTTTTTTTTCCCCTCCCTCTTGTATGTTGAGCCCAGGATGATTCATTTAGGAAGGGTCACTGCCTTCTCAACGCTCACACCTCTTTGCTGAACACAAGTGTGTTTCCACACTTAGTGCAAACAGACCTGGTCATTTCTCACCTAAGAACAAAAAAGAATTAACAGACCTCATTTGTGTTTTGATGGGCATTAATAGAAGTATCATCCTAGTCTCAAAACCCCAGGTTTCTCCATATCTTGAGCTAGAGGGGTACTGTTGAGATTTTAATGAATAGAAAAAACCACAGTGTTACAAACACCAGAGTGTAGTCAGGCTGAAGTCCATGAGCAGTGAGCAGTAGCAAGCAGCTACCCATGTATTACATTTATAATTGATTGCACATTGTTCTTTTACTGCTTGCTAATGTTTTCTTTTGGAAAAAAACCCAGATTCTAGTAATTCTGAAAATGTTCAGGCCCTTTCCCACAACTTTGCTTTGACCTGTCTTTTCTATCACAATGTTCTGTCTTAGTCCATCTGCTCAAGCTTCCTATCTCTGTGGATCAAGTGCACTTCTCTGATTAATGATGCTGTCTGGAACTGGTTTTATGGCCTCTTCTGGCACAGCAGGCAGTAATGTGGTTCTATTAGCCCATGTAAAAGGTTTCTGAAGCTGCTCCAGCAAGGGAGCCAGGCCAGTAGGTCAAAAGCAGCACCTCATCCCTACTGCACCATGATCTAGCAAGTCTGCCAGATTTAGACACCTTTCCTTTTGCTGAAGACTCATAGTTTGTGCTTTTCTCTTGGGGTTTCAGGGGAGTTTTCCCATCACTGTGTGCTGCCTCGTGTTTCCCTGGAAATCTGCCTGCTGGGTAGGGATGTGTCATGGACAGAGAGACTTCCTTGAGGTCTTTGGGGCTGGAAGCACTGGGGAGGTGCTGCCCTCACCTTGGTGGGTGGTGACACCTCTGGTGTCTGCAGGGTGGCTGGTGCAGTGCTGGCTTGGTCTGCCCAGCCTGGCTCCAGTCTGTGCTGTGTGTTTGGAGAGGTGCCGCCAACTCTGGTGGTGCCCTCCACACCTCCCCTGCTCTGGCCAGGTCCTGCCAGCTGTGTCCAGATGTGGAGTGCTTTGTGTTTGCCCGTGTTGCTGCAGGCTGTGTGACACCAGGCAGGGCTCTGTGCTGAGGCACAGCCAGTGTGTGTTGGTTCCATGGCTGCTGCCTCCCCTCACATCCCTGTAAAAGCTCTCTGTCCTCTCCGGGCACCTCCCAGAGTGTGGATCCAGCCATGCCAGCAGCATCCATGTTTACACGGGTCTCCCCAGTAAATGTGTTCATTAGCCTCTGTGCCCTGTAACTGCTTCCTTAAAAAGGGAAAAATATCTCCTGGAGATGTTTTGGACCCATTTTCTGTGGGAGTAATTTGTCTGTAGCTCTGCCCACCACATGTGTCTCAGTATGGTTTTCACTGTGCTCTTAAAGCACCCAGAGCTCTTGAGCATTATTTAGGAGAGCAGTCATCTCATGGCAATGTGTTTCTATAGGCTGATGAAAACCCCAGCCATTAAATAGTTAATTAAATAGTCTCCAATTAGAAACTGAATATCTTTTGCAAAAAGTTACATTTGTTCTTCTCAGTGAGAAGGAAAAAAAATATAAGCAATTCAAATCATTTTTGAAGTTCCATTCCTTCATTCATTAGGAGACTTAGCTTGCAAAATCCTAATTAAAAAGAACATTTTGTGTTAATGAAAATGTTCTAATTTTTACCTTATGAAGTTAGTTAATTTTTTTTCCATAGCATTTGGAAAAAGAGGTCCCCTTAATGGCTTTGTTCAAGTTTATATTATTTGATTGCAAAATTTGTGAGACAAAAGAGAGCTAAACTCATTCTGTGGTGCCCTCCAGTTAACTGTTCAGTTGAAAAATGACCTTCATAACTAAGTCCCTTGCCTTTTCATCAATATCAAGGAGTTACAACTCTAACCTACAGTTGAGGAGGTGGCTTCAGTCTGGTAAACCATCAGAAATTGCATGAGCACCCCGTGGAGTGCAGATATTTATAGATATCTAAGAGGACTAGAGATAACTAAATAATTTGAATCTGAATTCTCAAACAGCCTAGGGCTTCTCTGCTGGCTTTCAAATCCAGCATCCTCTTGCATGACTTTTAGTCATTAAAAGCAGAGGTTTATTTCAGTATCTAATAATTCTGCATCAGCCACAGTAACACCGCAAGTCAGAGAGCACAGGAGGTGCACACAGGTTCCTACCATGGTACAACAGTGAGAAAGACAGCACTCTTTAGATGTCTTTAAATCAGCAGCACTACATATGAGGTTATGTTAACTGTGAAACACATTCATTTATGCAGCCTTGAGATTCAACGTGGAGCTCTCTGCTGGTATAAATCAGGGTGACCGTGAGTCAGTCGTGCTGAGCTGAGATATGCTCACAGAGAGCCCCACCATTAAGGAATTCTGCACCTTTGGTTTTGTTGCCTTCATTTTACTACTAATCTGTCTCTGTAGGGGTGGATTTTAATATTCCAGATCTCTTCATAGGCAGAAATCGCTACAGAAAATCTTTACGTCCTCAAGGAAATACAGAGCAGGGGTGTAAAAATACTTGGACTTGCTCCAAGGACTGGAAAAATATTTATTGGAGTGTCAGGGAATCACAGAAGCACACAGGTGGAAAGAGTCCTCCAGAGGTGGAACAGTCTCCCCTCTCACATGGAGCATGTCTGGTGAGGGCAGGTTCTTTGGGGCTGCGTCCAGTGGGGTTTTCACTGCCTCCAAGGACAGGCACTCCACAGTGCCTCTGCACCACCTGCTCCTGTGGCTTCCACCTTGACAGTGACAAAGCTTTTCTGAGCATCCAGTTCAGGTTTCCCAAGCTGTAGCTCGTGTCCATAGCCCTTTGTGGCATTGCTGTGCAGTTCCAAGGAGAGTCTGACTCCATTTTTTGGTACCATCTCATTAGGTTGCTGCTGTAGAGAAATAACATATCTGTTTCACTTTCTCTTCTTTGAATTGAGCAAACCCCATTGCTTCAGTTGCTCCTCACCTTTTCCCAGCTCTCCAGTCACCCTGGTGGCCTCTGCTTTGCTTGCTCGAGTAAGTCAGGGTGTTTATTTTTGGTGTAGACCTGGACACCAGGCCCCAGGTACAGCCTTGGCAGTGCTGGCTGAGAGGGGAACCATCGCCTCCCTGGTGCTGCTGGCTCCATCCCTGCAGACACAGGCCAGAGCTGGCTGCTCTGTGCAGCCCTGTGGGCCCCCAGGTGTGGTGGCTGCAAGGGACCCTGCTCACTCCTCTCTGCAGGCTGCCCACCACGCCTTCAGCTAATTTCTCTGAAAAGTGTATTCATTTCTATCCCTTTGGCCCCAGCCTGCACTGGTGCATGGGCTTCTTGCATCCCAGCTGCAGGAATACTTGGGGTTTGGTGTTGACTCCAGTAAACTGTATCTTCTACTTTGAACTGAGAGATGTTGTTGGAGGTGCTTTCGCTAAGGAGAGGTAAAAGCCCTCTTCAGCCCCTTCTGCCAGTGCTGAGGATCTGCTAATATTTAAAAGTGAGCACCTTTCTGCCATACTTTCTGCTTATTATTTGCTTTTTCCTGGTACTTTAGTGGTCAGCTTTCACCCCCACGGCTGCCTGTAGAAATGAAGTGCTGCAGAGGCACGCTCAGATTTTCAAACAGGACACGCACATCAAGCTGTGGGTCAGAGCAATACATCTGCAGAGCAGGCTTCAGATGCAAAGTGTCAGGAAAGCACTGGAGACTCCTCTGCATCGACCTACACAGGGAAAGAATTACACTGTAAAACTGAGACTCATTTAAAGTAATGATCAAATCTGAGGAAATGGCAATCTGTATGCAGACACTCCACAAGCCGAAAAAGAAGCTGAATTCATGGGTGAATTATTTGCTGCCAATTATTCTCTCAGCTCTAATATTGAGTTTTAAATATTTAGTTAGATCCACTTCAAACCTAGAATTTTGCTTTTCATTTAACATCATGACTGACTATATATATTTATGTATATACGACGTGTTATTTCATTACATCTCCTTTGAATGCACTTGAACAGTATTGTGAATGACCTACCTCCTTTTTTGGTGGGCTTTTGGACAAGGTGTAAGATTTTTCCCAGTGGGTTTTGGTAGTTGCCTGAGTGCCTCTTTGATCTGAAAGTGACCCTGCTGTGTTGAAATGTGGGCTTGGCTAACTTCATGGCAGGACTCTTGGAGAATTACAAGATGGCTGTAAAGATGCACTAACCCTTTTCAGGGCCTAAATTAAGCTTTAAATCAAAGCTAACTAGAATGCCACCAAAGCTTTTCCATTAAGACTGGCTTACACACCCTTGCACTGTGATGCACAGAAAACATCATAAATTTTGAAGCCAGACTGAAACCCTGAAGCTCTTGTCTTTACTTTCAAAGTTCATGAAATGCTTTTTCACTACCAGTGAGCAAGCCAGTGTTTGTGTGAATTGCTTTCTGAGTGTGAAGGCAGATGCTGACCTAGAAGGCAGTTGGCACTGGACAATTATCACCAGAAACTGAATCTCAGTTCTAGTCCAGCATTTTAGTTATGAGAGTGAAGTGCCATCATTTTAAGGTAAAAAAAACCCTGCAAGCATTCAAGGGGTCACTTTCTGTTAGAATAGGCTCTTCTTTGTGATTGATGCACACAGAGTGTGGCACCTTGAGGACAGGCCGTGGCTGCCTGTTTCCTTATATAGCAATTTATATATTGTTGTACTTAAAAGCAAGGACTTCTGTGGTTTGTAAACCAAATATGTGGGAAAAATAGATTTTTCTTTTCTTCAGTCTATTTTATTCTTCACTGAAGGTAGTGAGTAGTGTGGAGCTTCACAAGCAATGAAGTAAGACCAGTCTATCTCCTGAACATAATAAAGGTTTTGCACCCAGAGAGTGGTTGGGCACTGAACACTCCCCAGGGCAGGGCTCACAGCAGCAGCCTGACAGAGCTCAGGAGTGTTTGGACAATGCTCTCAGGCACAGGGTGTGACTCCTGGGGTGTCCTGTGCAGGGCCAGGAGCTGGACTCCATGATCCCTATGAGTCCTTTCCAACTTAGAATATTCTGTGTTTGTGTGATAAGATCTGCCTAGTCATAAAGGAGCACTTGAGGAGGGAGGAAGGGTTTACAGCTATCAGCAGCCTGGGGCAGTATCTGCATGTGAACTCTGGCACCAGATCACAGTGGCATTTCAGAATGAAACTAGTCAAGGAGCTGGGAAAAGAGTCAGAGCTGGCATTTGCGGAGGAAGGGAGAGGGATTCAGCCAGGCCTCCAGGCGAGATGGGGGAGGATAGGGCAGCACATCTGACCTCCCTGCTCCCAGAGGATAAGGGGGCCTGACTCACTCGAGAAAATGCTTATCAATAACTGCTCAGGCTGAGATTTGGTGCAGAATCCCCTGGAACTCCATGCACTCCAGTTCAGAAACGTGGGTGTCATGGCATCGTTGTGGGATGCCATGGTGAACCAGTCCATCCCACTGCCAGTGGCTGGCTTTAAAGCTAGGGCAGGAGAGGAAAGAATTGCTAACGCTCCAAGGAACAGCTTGTCAGCTTGAGGGCCTTGTGTGCGCCAGCTGGATTCATGCTCAAGTCTGGATTTGATCCACTAATGAAACATCATCCTCCAAAAACTACTGGCTGAAGGTGACAGACCTCTGGAGACCTGCAGGGTTGATTGGAAAGTTGACTCTCTGTTAACCATATGCTCATGTGTATGTCAGTTATGAAAATGAGTCAGATTTTCAAGTTTTCAATTAAAAATAAAAAAAAATTAGGAAAAGCTTTGGCAAAATACCTGCGATTTTCTCTCCCCCTTGTCATCCCTTAGTGTAATGGAAACAGTTTTGTTGATTTGAATGGGCTCTAGGGCTTTAATCCAGTCTTGGCTTTGCCAAGGCCAACTTATTGCCTCCTGTGGCTCCTGCATTTAGTGAAATGTTTAAGAGTGGAAGAATGTGACATTTTAAGAAAAAAAGCTGATGGAATCTATGAATTTTCTGAAAAGTCTGGGGTCAGTTCCTATGTGATGACAGTTCTGGACTGAAGCAGATATAATACCTTTTCCTTCCAGCTGGGGGGAAAGAAGGATTTCCATTGAAGAGACATAGTTCAAAATCCATGACACTGTCCCTCATGTAATACAGAACTGTGTCTCAGCAGCAGGCTGGTTTCTGAGCTGGGGAATAGAGGAATTGCCCTGGAACTCACAGGGCAGTGAGGGTGTGCATTCGGTAGCCTCAAGGAGATCCCATCCACAGCAGACTTGCAAATGGATGCACCCTTTCCTCCCTCAGTTCTCTACTCTTTGCTCATATAAATGTTTAAATAATTATTTTTCAGAGCTCTGGGAAGCCTTTATCCATTGCCTCTATCAGAACCTGTTCTATTAGCTGAGAAACTTTCTACCATTATAGCGGCTTTTCAGCACTTTCTATTTCATTAGCATTCATTTTCTTTAGACATATGACAGACTACCCACTGGAAATGTAGGCATCTGGGAACAGAAAGCTAAAAGCTGAGGTTTGCTTCAGTGCTTGCCAGCCCACAGAATTGTATTACCTAACCTACCTTTACCTAAATCACAGAAAAATGACAAACCTTTTGATGCCTGTAAAAAACCCCCTGAAACAGAGTTAAACTGCAAGCTTGACTGATGCAAACTGACATAAAGCATCACAATGGCCTGCATCAGAGACAGATGCTTTCTCCAGCTCCAGTTTAGCTGCATTCTTACAGAGTGCATTTCTGATTGGTGAAACGTAGTTCTTGTAAAAAGATTTGGGTCTGGAGTTCAAGCTCAAATCTCCACGAGTAATGGGCGAGCTGATGGCATTATTCTCACAGGTGGAAATGGGGAAGGCAAATTTTAGGAGCAGCACATCTGTTCTCTTGGCTAATCAGGTGTGAGTTCTACAGGAATGACCACATTAGCAACCTTGGTGTCATAACTGGAGGGACACAAATCAACAGGGCTGTGTGTGCTAATGTTGAGGAATTTGGAACTCTGAGCTGCCGCTTCACATAGACCTGGCTTCTGCTCATGGGAAGTTTGTTACAAGGTCCCAGAACCAAAAAGTTTCTCAGATGAAGGACCGTGGTGCAAGGCAGTGCTGGTCCCACTGCTAGGTAATGCAAAAAGAAAGAGCTTTGGTGTGGTTTTGGTAGAAAATGATCCAAGCAAGAGTGAAGTACATTCATGTAGCTGAGTGACTCAAGTGGCTCTTACTTCATGTGCAAGAAACCCCCATGAAAGGGGGTCACTAAGTCATTAGTGATTTCTGGGAGGGAATCACACAGATTGCTTTTGTTCATGCTGTCCCTCAAAGAAATAATCAGTTTGGGAATTTTTGTGTTAATATCTTGTTACCTAAGTAGGCCAGGGATGAGAAGAAACACAGCAGAGTGACTGACCCCAAATCACTGTCAGTGAGGTTGAGGTTTCAAGCTTGCTGGCTAGATGGATGAAATAAATGGCCTGTCCCCATGCTGCCCCATTAGGAGAGATAGATGGGCACCCCTTGTGGTCAGTTGTCAGCCCTTTTGGTTTTCTTTCTCTTGCAAAAAACCCAAATGGGAAACAAAAGTAGAAGTTGCACAGTCTCATGCTAACCTGAAGTCTTCTGTTCTGTGACATGTTCCAGGCTGTCAAGAGGGTGTCATTTGTCAGCTGTGCACTCTATACATTCCCCCTCACACATGGGTAGAAACTGCATGGCCTGAATGCAAATACTTCAGAAACCCTCTGAATGTTGGTCTTGGATGTTTTGTTTTTAACACCTTGCCCTGATCAAGTACAGGGACTTTCAGAATGTAGTGTCTGATATCAGCCCCTTAGGACAAAAGCCCAGCACCACACCCTGTGTCTAAAACAAGCCTATGCAAAGTTATTAACCCAAAAGCTGGTAATTTGTCAATGGTTTAATACACCTGGAGTGATGTCCCAGACACTTCTTTAGCACATGCTTTTTTTGATAGTACAAACTTCTTATAATTAACACCCAATTTTATTTACCCAGTAAATTTTGTATCTCTTAATCAGAACTTCATACATGACGTTTTCACAAAGAAACATGCACAGAACTTGATGATACTACACTGCACAGAGTGTTTTAATTTTCCAGTTGTTGGCATATTCTTTTGTCCACACCTTTGTTGCTGTCCTACATGACCCATTCAAGTGATTTATTCCTGTTCACAAAGAGAAATGTAGCTCCTATGAGCAACTCTTCAGCATTCCCTAGGAGGACACTGCCTACCTCTTTTATCCAGCCCCATCTTGCAGAGAGCTCTAAGCTTGTTAATACCCTGTGAATACTAGTGGATGTGTTAGCTGGTGCTATACTCAGTTTTCTGGTGGAAATCTAAACTCATTTCCTGTTTAGTTTTGCATGGCACACTGAAGAAAAAAGTATCCCCAAGTTCTTTTTGTCTTAATTGTATCCCTTCAACTGGCTAGCATTTTATTCTGCAGATGCTCACGCTGTCCTTTGCTGTATGCAGATGCATCAGTATCTTGTTTCAGGTTGCTCTAGACCAAATAAATTTAATTTAATTAGCATTAGAACTTCTAAGTCAGGAGACTACATCGGACACTTAAATCTGTTGCTATTCAGGAAAGAAGAGATGATTTACCAAATGATAAAAGGAAGCATGTGCTCTTAAAATAGGACATTCTTTCCTGAACTGGGCCTGATAAAACATCTTTTCCCATGTTGTTGTACCCATGTGAAAAACCTGAATTTTGTACATAGTGTAACATCATTTTCAGCATAAGAAGGTCTCTTTTAAATCTCTTTTTAATTCTGTATCTGAAAAATTGTTTTATTAACCTCTAGTTACTAAGGAATAATAACTCTGTGGTCTGTTGCTCTTCTGCAAAGGTGTGATATCCTCACCTTGAAGAAATGCAATGTGCTAGACAGAACAATAGAAGTCTGGTTTTAACTAGTCATCTAATAGTTTGTGGACACCTGTATATAAACAACTGTTTATGTTGTGTTCCTCATAAGGTTGTTTAGATATTAAAAAATTTTTGGCACCTTTGTCAAACTTTAGATGTGCAGAGAATGTCCCTCACCCAGAGACCTTCTTTATCCCAAGCCCCAAGCAATGCAGTGAAATCTGAACATCACAGCCATTAAAACCTATAGAATGTGACTGTATAGCAAGACAGTCTAATATAAAATAGCCCCCAGAAGCTGTGGAAGAATATTCCCTTACCTAATGTCTGGGACACTCCCATTATTGGAAAACTCAAATGGCAGAGAAATTCAGTGGCAATATAGTCAAATTCTCCCTGGAAAATGGGAGCCCTGACAATATCCACACAGCAAACTGCCTTAGATAAAGCAAGGGCAAATGAGTTTTTACTACTCAGAAGAAATATTGTGGAGTTGCAGTGATTAGTTCTCTAAAAATAGCTAGTTATTGCTCAGCAGCAGCTGGGAAAGCAAGGAGAATTTTCCGAATTATTAAGCAAAGAGAGAGAAAACAGAGGAGAAAATATTTATTCCACAGCACAAATTAGAGGCAGGGCCATGTTTCAGGGGTGCTCTGTAGTTTTCCTCACTAGTCTCAAAGGGATGAGCGGGAGCTGGCAGCGGATGTGCAGCCCTGCATCCTGCTGCTCCCTTGTTCCACACACACCCATATGGACACAGGAATGCCAAGTGGCTGCCCCACAGGGCCTGCAGGTACCCTGTGAGATGCAGCTCCATGGCAGTGTGGGGGTGGCTTTGGGCTTTTGTGCAGGACCAGCCTCCGCAGGCTTCCAAGAGTGTTCCATAGGGATGGCAGCAGCTCCTTCTGGCAGCCTGCAAGAATTCAGTGGGGAGTGGAGAGGCACAGCCTTGCACAGGAGCGCCATACCTTCCATCAGCTGCTCCCAGAGACACAGTGACCATCCCTATAGATGCTATAGGGTCAGGAGGTGACATCCTGTCAGTGCTTCCTTCTGTGTAGGGCCAAGACTGTCTCACTCAGGGCCCCATTCCCTCATGTCATATCCTAACCCTCCATTTTGAGCAGATAGGCCTGAACAGGCTGCAGGTTGGTTTAAAAATACTTAACCTGGATTTAAGACCTGGCTCAGAAAGGTGTTTGAAGTTTTGGTTTTGGTTTTAAGTAACTGAGATGGCATAACATAATTCTGGTATCATTTCCTAAGAGCTGGCCACCATGAGACAGAGGATACTGTGTTAATTGGATTTGCCGTTTGATCTAACATGGCAGTTCTTCTGCCTTTAGCAACAAAGGAGGAATCAGCTTCTTAGATTTCCACTGCATGTTTATACAGCCTGTTGACATTTTCTTCATCATCTGCTGTCCCATGATTTTGTTTCAAAAGCAGGGCAGGGCTGTGGTTACAGATAGGCAGGAATCTGTTCATCTGTGATCTCTCAGGAGGTTTATGATGTCATGTGGCAGTGTGTGGCTTCAGTTCAGTCCTCTGTGTCTTGACCCAGGCCCTGAAAAATTGATGGGACTCCTCTCTGTGATATGAAATAGCCCAGCTCTTTGGCCTGCTTCAAAGCAGTGTGAGTTATTCCATCCATCTCAAATGGATATGGCCTGCAACTTCAAACTGGGCCATGGTAGCTCTTAAACACTTTGCAGTGATGTTGTGAGGCTTAATTAATTGAAAGGAATTAATGGAAATGAACTTAAATGGAAGGGGAGACGTAAGTGAATAATTTGATTGAGGGGAAATATCTTTTAGTGCAATTTTGAACTAAAAGGCTCTGAAATGCATTCATGCAGCTGAAAAATGCTGAAGGGTTAAAATGACCTAATTCAACATCAACTAATACACTCCAATATACATTAAAGCAAGTAGATTATTTTTTAAACAGTGCTATCCTGCTAAGTGATGCACTGTGCTCAATGATAGACTGGTTAAGGCTGTAAATGTCATTGTTAAAATGAGTATCTTTAACAGCTAATATCTATTAAAATGAAGCACTTAGGCACAGAAAAGACAGTTTTAAACTGTTAGGTTCCCTAAATTATTTTTGTACAATCAAAATGAGACTCTTGGGGATTAGGTGGCAGATTGGGTTAACATATTAGTTTTCTTGGATGAGAGATGTGCCATCAAACCCTGCTTAAAAATACAAATGAGCTGGGACTGCTGTTCTTCGGGTGATCCAGCATGTGTGTTTCTAAAATACATTTTAATACAATGGATTGTGATTTGCAGTGAAAGTACATAAGGACTTTGCCTGCTGCTGATTTGAGTAAAGATAGATTGGGTTCACAATTGGGATTGCTCCTTTGATGAGCTGACAAAGGGATTTTATCCTTTTTATAGCTCCATTTTCTTACAACAACATTGTGGTACACAGCTACAGCTGGTTTTGTAAAGGGTGAAACTCAGCACATGAGGAAAAGGCTGGTCAAAGCAGTGTGTTCATGTAGTAAAAATGAGGAATAAGTTGGTGCCCACCAGTAGCTGCAGGTGAGGGGAAAGTGAGGTGTGAAGAAGCAGGTTCCAGCATATTTGAATTGAAACTCTCCAACTGGCTTGTCATCACCTGTTTGCTGTAACTCATCTGAAACTGCAGTTTGGACCCCAGGCCTGTGTGTAACCTTGCACTTGAAAAGTTGTGCATTTATGTAAAAAGCAGGGATGTTACTACTTCTTTTTCCTTTCTTCTCTGTTATTAAACACCCATAGGTGAGGTATGCAGTCCCCAGCGTTTGTTCTTCCTCATGAAGATGAGGGAATAATTCATATATATTTCCTCTTTGAGTAATTTCTCAGTTCACAAGACCCCAAAAAGCTTACCTTGAGACACACCAACTGTTAAGAACTTTATGGAAAGCTTTTCTGCATGGATTGATCACAAATCCTTAAACCATTCCATGGATGTGATGCTATATGTTGCAGGACCAATCCTTCAGTGCACTCATTTTTTTTGTATTGTAACCTTCCTCTTTTGGTGCATGCATCAGGCTGCTGCTGTCTTGTCTTTTGGTACAGATAGAGGGTGTCACAAAAAAAAAAAAAAGTGTTCTCCTTCATTGCCATAAAGAATTCTTTGTTTTCATGAATTCTTTTTTTTAGTGAGGATTTTTGTTTTCAAAGCAAGCTAAAGACAGCTTATTTTGTACAGTAGAACCTTAGCAAAGCGGGAGTGCCAGAACACAACTGGTGTCCTGCTCTTTCCAACAGCAGCTCTTTGTCTCCCAGTGCTGTACACACTTGCTAAGAGAGGTTATTCTTGTTTTGGAATGAAGTGATCCAGAATTTTCTTTTGTGCATCCTTCTCCCTAGGATTGTGTAGGTGCCAGCAATATGAGTAGGTAACATCTTGACATGCAAAACCAGATTTTAAAGAATAGCAGGGATTAATAGCAGGGTTGGCTTAACCAAAATTTGTTCTAACTCTTGTTTTCCATAAAAATCTCATTTATAACCTTCTTAAATGCTTGCATGCCAGATGATAGGTGACTGCTTTGCTGCATTCTGCCAAAGATCAGTGCAATGTGGCTCTGGTGTTCTTGGTGTGTAGCTCTGCTGAAAGGAAGGAATCCAACCTTCCACAGTGACTCTTCATAGGAAAAAGCTAAACAACAATATATAAACCAAGAAAATTCTGCCACAGAGCTGTTAAATATAGTTGTGGTTACTATTTCATAGCAAAAATTAATTATTTCAGGAAAATGTGACAAAGCATGGGGGTAACTCACAGCACTGTTGCCCTTTTCTCTGGCATGGGAAGGCTGGAGAATAGAAAATGTCAGGTTGTGTCTTTCCATGCATAGAAAGACAAGGCTCTTTGCAGAATTAAAAATAACAGCATAGCAGTGGCACTTGTGGGTATCTCCATACAAATGAACATAGTGACAGTGTATTACACTAATTTAAATTGTAGGAATAAATTATTTTCCTATAAATGCTGCATCAAATGATACATTTAGACACAACTTGGCAGTATCTTAGAGCTCTGAATAAGTGGCAGCCCACACTGCAGTTTCTTTTAAGCACCCATTTTAGTATGTCAGAATAAGTTTTCTGGCTAATATAAAATTATTTGTATTTCACATCCTTAATTGATGCTTTTAATTACTCTTCATATAGTTTAATAGTTTTCATATAGAAAACTGCTTTCTGTGCAGTAAGCTGAATCTCCAATCTGCAGCAAAACTTGCTTGAGTCAGGTTTTTGCCAGGCTCTGTGTACCAGCCCCAAATACTAAATACTAAATTATGTTGGCACTCTTACAGTAATCAAGGGAATAATTGTGAAGGCGAAGTTTGTTGTAAGAAAACTAAATTAGGAGGGGAAAACAACATCACTTAAGAGAAATATTTAGCATGAACTAATCTTTTTGGTCTTTGTTCTCCTACAGTAAGGACTGTTTAAGTATAATTACTTAAAATGTACTGTAGTTTATCCTGTGTAGATTAGTCTTCTGCTTTATTAGACTGCTAAAAGGCCAGTCTTCAAAGAATAAGCAAATTAAAGCTCTGTCTTGCTGTTTACAACGCTGGGGTCAGATCACTGATATCTACCAGCATTAAAGTGAGGCAGCCATGAACCTCATTTAGTTAATCCAAGAGTTAACGTCTATTAAAATTTACAAGAGTCTTTTCAGCGCCTCTTGTGGTAGCTCATCAGGCTGCTGCAGAGTCAGGTATCTCCCTTTACTCACCAAAAAATCCCCATGCGGCTTCACCAGGAACAGGATTGGTCCTGCTAAACCAGCAGAGTACTGGCTGGATGTGCTGTCATATTTTATGATATTGCACTTCCAGTGAGAGTCCAACTAAACTAAAGAGGGTTTAGTTTAGGCCTTCTGCACAGGGATGAGGCCAAGGTTGCTCTCCTGAAGCAGTGTAATAGAGGGCTGGTAGCATCTGAGCGCTGTGCAGGCTTGGCAGGCTGGATCCCACGGGTGTTTGCGTGAATGATTTTGTTTCTGCTTTCTTTACAGAGGCTCCCCACACCTCATTTTCACTGCCATGTCATAGGTATTTCCTCCCTTTCCCTTCTGTTACTCCTCTGCTCCATGACAAACACACTCAACTCACCCTATCTAAGGGAGAAAAATGGTGTTTTTTTTAAAGTGTGCTCTTCCCACAGAGCAAGGATTATCCTCAGGTCCTGCTGGTATTAGAGTGTAAAATTCCCCGCCTTGCTAAGATGTGTGAGGGCCTTCAGACTATACCATACAGCTCTTCTGCCAACCATTGGGGTCAAGCTGGGAGGTGTCCATGCACCTTGCACTTGTCAACCTTTTGTGATTTTTATCCCAGAGCTGTAATGGAGAGGTTTTAGAACTCCAGGTCTTGGAAACAAGAGATTTCATTAAAGAATTTGCTTGAAAGTGTGAATAAATAAAAGTGCCCAAGGAGCTCAGAAGACAGAGGCTAAAGGGAGGAAGCTGTTGTGTTGCTATTATTTCAAAATACAATAATTTTAAAGACAGTTTCATGGGTTTTTTTTGTAGAATCTTGGGTGACTATTTTGGACCATGTGTGGTTGGTGAGACTGTGTTTTGAAAAATCCAGAACTGTTCAGATGATTGCATGGATTCATTTCAGCTGCTATGTGCAAAATCCCTTCCTGCTCAGGCTTTTTCACAATATTGGTATTACCTCTTATTCTTGGCCAGGCCAAATATACAATGAAAATGACATTTGTTTCTTTATTGAAATGCTTAAACTTCCTGTCCAATCCAAAGAAGTACAGGAAAATAAACAAACAAAAGAAGGGATCAAATTTAAATGCACAGCATGCTTGCAGCTTTGGGTCTGCTGTCTCTGCATTGCACTTTTAAATGTAAAAAGCATGATTCCTGCCCAGATGGGGGGTATGGCCAAGAGGGGAACCAAGACAGGGATACTCTGCTTTCTATCTCCTGCACAGATTTTATTGCGTGTTTGCTCTTTCATTGTTGTTTCCTTTAGTCTAAAATAAAGATAAACTAGACAGAAAGCAAAGTGGCCAGGCGCCACTGCACAATTATAATTAATTCACTGTTAATGTTTCAGACATTGTAACGGAGTACATTGGAATTGCTAGGGCGGGCTGAGATTAGTTTGAGCTCTTCGTGTACAAACTACAGGAGAGTCACATTAAATACCCACTCTAATTAATGTTTTCAGAAGGAGCACCAAAGGGAATAGTAAGGCTTGCAAGTGACAGAAAAGTTGGTTTGTACTTCTGCTTTCCAAATTCCTGCTGTGTTCTCACTCTAAAGGTGAGGATTTGAGAACAAATTGAGCCATGACCTCAGAGCAGAATGTGCACAGCCCATTCCTAAACCTTGCTTCACCGTATTATAGGATCACCTTGGAAAGGAGGATGCAGCTAAGCTCAGACTCAAATCGGGGTATCTGCAGGCACAGGAACATTCATGATCTGATCAGGTGTGCAGAAGTTGTGGGAGTCAAAGGCTTCATTTTGTCAAGAGCAAAATGGCTCAAGAACCAAAAAGATGGGGTTCTGCAGTGTTTTCAGCCCTATTGTAGAAAGCAAAGCTGGTTTCTTCCCAAAATTTGGAAATATCCAGGATCTATCAAACTGAAGAGCACTTAATGTAGAGAAGAGGTCTCAACCATTAGACTATTCTAACAGTTAGATGAATTAAGTAGTTTTAGTACCTCCAAAAATATCTCTGTTAATAATTTTTTCTGCTGTCAGTATTCCCTGTGGGAGAGGAAAGCTGTGATAATTGTGATTGGATACACAATGATACATGGTATTTATTACAAACCTTCTTAATTTTAAGTAAGGCTTCCTGTGGGTATTGAGTCAGACTGTTCAGGCCGAGCACTGTGTGTCTGGCTGTGTGCCTCTCCAGCTCTGTGTGTTTCAGCTCTGTGTATGAGGAGTAAAAGAGCCCTTTGTATGTTGGGTCTGAAGGCAGCTGAAAGCATGCCTCTGCTGGCTGGGTGTTGCCATTAAATATAGTTTATACTAGATCATCATTTATGCAAGGTGACAAAATCCACATTAAATTTCTGGTGAAACCTGGTCCGCTGTAGAACATTATTAGAGTACTTATTAGTACTACATTTTTCACCATGGATGTAGCCTGAATATCCTAATTTATGACCATCTGGTCTCCAGTCAAGAACAGCCCATATGACCAAAATGCAGCTTCCATAGGTCAGCTCATACTTTCATGCTGTGACTTAAAGAAGAGGACACAGACCTCTGTAAAAAGCCATAAACACCTCCTAGAGAACTTTGAGAGGAGGGAGGTGCCCTTCTCCTACCCCTTGTATGCACACCCAGCAGGGCCAGTCATTGTCTTTGTTTATTCGGTGGTGTTTGGTAATGGCAACGTTCATTTCATTTAGGATTTGATTTGTTTACGAACTAATAAATATGATTTATAAAAAGTGCGTGTGGTTCACTAATTACTGCACATATGGCGTTTTCATTTTGTAAAACTGGCATTTGCTTTCTATTATGATTACGTCTCTGTTCACCAGTGCTAATTAGTTTGATTAGACAGATAACTTTAACCATTATTAGGACTAGATTAGGAGAACTTTGCATGCAGGGGAATGCAGGGTGGAAGAGTTCATCACCAGTGAAGATAGGTCAGCAACACAGAGATTGCTCCTCATTAAATATTTTAAAATTAGTTTTTGTTTTGTTTGCCACATAGAAGAACTGAGAAGCATTCACATTTAGCTACTTACAAAAATCCAATTAAACACAGTTGTTTAGCATGAATTTGTTAATCAGAGTTAATCTTTCCAATGAATGCATAATTTGGAATCTGTGTCTAAAATGTTCATTTAAGGATAAGCATATTACAGACAAATAAAATATAAAATGAGATTCTCTCCCTTGGAATTGACTCTCAATATGGAGCAATATTGACTGTTTTGAGTTGATTTCCCTGCACGCTGAGGGGCAGAAGTGAAATTGGATAAAGACTAAGAAATTCCACATGAAAGCCAATGCCACCTGGGGTGGGCCATGTTTTCCCCAAGAGCCTCTGAAAATTTTTGAATAGTGTCATCTGAACTCTTCAGAATGCAAATAAAGAAAGAGAAACTCCTATTTATTATCCATTTTAAAATCCAAATAATTATTCAGGGCTGCAGAAGTTTGATATTATTTTGTTTCTTCAAATGGATCCTCTATCCTAAAAATGAGAGGCAAGTTTTCTTTACCAATATATTAGAAATTATCTCAGTGCACTAAGAGAGTAAGTAGGATGTGAAATGCCTCCTTTAGAAAGGAGACTGATACTCAGATAACTGTGGATGCTTGTTTCTTTAAGATGGCCACTCATTTGACTTTGGATGATCTCCCCACATTCATCCAGTTTGTGGGTAATTAATTGGTTTGGTAGCAGAATAAGGATGGTGCCCTGCTTTGGATGCAGTCCTGCTGCATCTACTGGTTGTGCTCAGTGCCACTTGTGAGAGGCCCTTTTGGCTTTTTTTTTTTGTCTTCAAAGCAATTTATAAGGGAACAGAAAAGTTCTTTCCCATCTGAGGAGAATTGTGGGAATATTGAAAAAGACATAAATCTGCTACTGAAGGGTGAACACATAGAGAAGCAGCAAAGTAGATTGTTGTGGTATTTACTCTCTCCTTGGCTCTTCTGGAGGATGCTTCCTGCCATGCCTTTCAAAGAAAACCCCAGACAATTTAAATGTCAAAGTCTCAAATTCCAACATGCATCATTATTGTTGGAAGCATTTGCTCCAGGAAAAGTTTCAAAATTGCCATTTCTATATCTTAAAAGAATGTGAACAGGATGGCCAGATTCTGAGAGAGTATAAATTGGCAGAGGTTTGTTATTTCAATGTGGTTATCCTGCTTTACACCAACTGAAAATCTGGCCCTGGAGAATGAATATTTATGCCATGCCAGAGAGGTTTGAAAACCCTTTTTTAAAAATGAGAATGAATAAAGAAGGAGCTGGGATATGCTCTGTGCTGATGAACCCAAAGCCAAATGTGACCTCCCCTTGACCTTTTATGCATTTAAGTTGAAAAAGGCCATTTTGATACATTCCACTGGAGCTTAAAATGCCTATATTTCAATTCCAAAGGTCAAGCTCTCTTCTCAGTGTACTGTATGACCCAGCCTTGGCTGCTCCCCATTGATGTTGCCTGACTGTACTTCTGATTTGCCATTGACTGTTTACTGTTTTCCTAGCTAATGTAAGTGAAAGAGATAATTCAAATGATTTTGAGCTCTGAATCAGTTCTGATTCTGATTATGTCCCCTGTGCTTGGTGCAGTGTTAGTGGCTCCATACTCACTAAGTCTCCAGGAAATTTCAGATTACTGTGTTAACTGTACCTTAGTCACTCTATTTGTCTTTGATTTATCTATTTATAAATTCCACTGTAGCATTTTTGAAGTTTCCTTTTATCACTATGTCTAATATCACTGAACTAAGTAATTTTTCTTCACCCCTTCTATTTTCTTTTCCCTTTTGAGTGTTTTGGATACTTTTTTTTTTCAAGTTCCCAAAGTGAAAGGGAACTATTTCCAAGAAATTATGTTTCATGCATGTTTTAAAGTAAATCTCCACATCTTCAGTGGATGTAAGCACAGCCCCACTGGGATGAAGGGACAGGAGCTGGCACTGTTTTGAATGTTCCTGAAACTTTGCATCACTGGAGCTATGTCAATTTGCACCAAATTAGAAAGGTAGGCAGAGTTTTGTGGCTAACAAGTCACACGGTCTGCCTACCTTCCTCTAGACTTGAAAGAGCCATTATAGTGGATGGTTCCCAAAAAAGGGGGTAAATGCAGCCCCATCAAGCAGGCTGACAGGCCTTGATAATAATTTCTCTTGATAGAATTGCAAAGTAATCATTGTCTCTAATAATCTCCGCAATTACTTTATAGAATAATAGTTCATTATAAAATCTGTTTTAGCAGACTGTCTATTTTTATCCTCTCCCCTTGAAAATGAAGTGGAGCACGTAAGAACTGCAGAACATTTTTGCAAAACTAAGGGATTGCTCCTACCTAATAGCACAACCAATCAGGAGGATCTTTTTTACCAGGTTGTAATTTGTGTGAATTAACACAGCTTAGTGAATCTGGGTGATGAGCAGCTTGCTAAGGGCCCTGACACCCTGCTCCTGTTGGGATGTGCCGTACTGCACAGTCCCCAGCTAACCAGGACCAGATGTTCTTGTCCCACCCCTTGGCCATGCCTAGGTTTCCCTCCAGTGATCAAATGAGAGGGAATCCAGTCCAGCTGGAAAGATAAGGGGCAGACTCCTTCCAGTGTGGGGAGAATTGATAAGGAGCAGATCAATAGCTAATCCCCTTCAGTGGGCAGCAAGGCCCACGTCTCAGCAGTGGGACATCCCCTCCTCTTCCCCTTCTGCTAAATTGCAAAATTTCTGTAGTGGAAAGAGTGTAACGCTGCACTTGGGTGGTAGAAACCAAACAGAAATAAAACTGGGGGGGAGAAGTGTGTACCTGTATTGAACAAAGGCCAAACAGTGTATTTACCTTTGATTTCGTCCTTGGAAGGGACACCTGGGTTTGGTGACAGTTTCACCACAGTGCCACATATCCAGGATAACAATTACTGAACTGAACTGGAAAATTTTGGCAATAATTTACTCATAATAATTATATTTGGCAAAATTTAAAGCAACTGGAAGTGCTGGAAAATGACAGGCAGCATCAGTAGTTGGCAATGCTACCAGCTGCAATTATAATGAAAACCTAATAAGCTCTTGACCATGGAAAACCCCTTGGACAGGCACATCTACACACAGCTCATGTAACCAGGTGGAATTCTATAAAACCCAGTGTAGATGCAATAACATACAGTCTCAGAGCACTTGTCTTTAGTACTTTTTTCTGGTTAGGCTATCTGTTCAGCTATGAGATTAAAACAAACTCACCTTACATTTGTACGTGCCAAGTAGCATTGAAAGGATTATTTGTAATCACAATTCATTCCTGGAACTTGGAGAGTAAATATCATTGAACAAATTGTATGTCTGGCTCTCCGTGTCTCCATCCATGTATCTGCTTTCTCTGGAAGGATTCACCTGTTGGCTTTTTACTCTGTGCCCACCTTCTGGAGCTCCAGAAGTCTCTGGTGGCAGAAAGCAGCCTGAATTGTCCTTCTGAGAACTTTCCATCTATTTTATTTGAGGTATCTCCCAGACCTTGGACTCTCTTATAGGGATGGTGACTCCATCTGCTTCAACTTTTCTGAAAGGAATAGAAGAAAATATAAGTGCTAATTATCTCTTTTCTTTGTGAGCTGAGATGAGTTTTGCTTGATATTTTGGCAGAAACATCAGCATAAGCACCCCTGAAAGCTTGGTGGGAAACAGGTTAACTCTGTTTTTTCACAACTGTTCCTCCCAGTGCAGATACTTGGTACAGAAATCAGATTAAGCAATATAAAGGTTTACTTCCCACAAGCATCCCCAAACAAATTCAGAAAGGAAGAGGTTTGATGATGAGTTGGTTGCATGAGTCAGGGAAGGAAGGAAGGAAGGAAGGAAGGAAGGAAGGAAGGAAGGAAGGAAGGAAGGAAGGAAGGAAGGAAGGAAGGAAGGAAGGAAGGAAGGAAGGAAGGAAGGAAGGAAGGAAGGAAGGAAGGAAGGAAGGAAGGAAGGAAGGAAGGAAGGAAGGAAGGAAGGAAGGAAGGAAGGAAGGAAGGAAGGAAGTGTCGGAAGGAAGGAAGTGTCGGAAGGAAGGAAGTGTCGGAAGGAAGGAAGTGTCGGAAGGAAGGAAGTGTCGGAAGGAAGGAAGGAAGGAAGGAAGGAAGGAAGGAAGGAAGGAAGGAAGGAAGGAAGGAAGGAAGGAAGGAAGGAAGGAAGGAAGGAAGGAAGGAAGGAAGGATCTTGTCCCTTGAATTAAGCAAGCTACTTTTCTGAATGTTGCTTTGGGCTTGGGTGAAAGAAGCTGCTATGGGTTTTGCTCATTGTTTAATTGAGGGGACTTGTTTAACTTTTGTTATATTTTCTCCTTAAAAAGGCAAAAGACTCCTTGTATTTATTTGTTATTACTTTATAGCAGCAGCCATACTGTGTGGCATGTTTCAGAAAATACATTTGTGAAAGGATTTATGTGATGTTAACCCTGCAATACTCAGACTAGCCTCAGAGATCCAGGGCTCCTCCTGAATGCCAAGGCCCACTTTTGAGAAAGAGGAGCTCTTAGGGCCATGACAGTAATGAAAAAGGAGAAAAGATACTTTATGAATACAAGTAATTTCTCTGTAGGCAACACAGCAAATGTGAGGCAAAAATATTTGCATTAAAAGTAAAAATACATAGAAATGCAGTTAAATCTGAATGGGAGGATGTAGAATCTTTCTTTCCATTGAACAACCTGTAGTGGGAGAATAGATGATATTTGGGGGCTAAGAGGGTTTTTTGCCTCCCATAATCTTATCCTGTGTATTATTTTTTCCTCTCCTACTTTGACGTTGTGTTCCAGGCACTTTTCATTCTGCCCTTCACAAATTGTGTTGTGTGCACTGAGTCATGGGCTCGTGTTTTCAGAAAGGTTGTCAGTCACAGCTATTCTCGTGCAGCAATGAGATGATTAGCTCTGTTTTTTACTGTAAAGTATTAATTTAACTGAAGTTTGAACACAGTGAAGGAAGAACTATCAGTGGGTGAATGTGCCAGCTTAAAAGCAGAGATGCTATGTGGTATGAGTGGTTGCTTTCCTTTGGGATTGCTGGAAAGGATGGCAAGGAAAAGCAGCCCCACATGTGAGATATCCTCAGGCACTGACATTCATGGGAATATTTTAACAGCCCTGATTCCAGCCAGTGCCTGGGGAAGTGGTGAGCACAGGGCCCTCCACAGCCCTGTTGTCTCAGGAACCTGGTCCTGGCATTCTCAAACTCACAACCTGTGCCTGGATCTCCTCTGGATGGGGGGGGTCTGTAAGGGGCCTGGTTTGTGGGGGTCTCCAGGGCTTTCTCCCAGCAGCTGTCACACACATACCTGCCATGGTGAGGCTGCCAAAACCAGAGAGGAGAGGTGGAGCTGCCCGGGTCCCCAAGGGAGCCGCGACTGCCGTATCTTGGCGTGTTCAGCACTGCCTTTTTCTTCCATTCTCAACCCTGTACCTGAAATTTGATTGGTAATCGACCAATATGGGCTGCAAAAGTGGTGTCAGCCTGAGCTGTGAATTGACCTGCTTTTGTCAGTTTGTCACACTTTATTGCTGTTTTAGCCCAGCTCCTCTGTCACCTAGAGAAAAGCCTGGCAGGCTGATGTCCTCAGGAACAGCCCCCAAGTGCAGAGGGGCCAAGGGTTCCCTTTCTCTTCACCAGCTAATCCAAACTTCACATTTTCTTTCTGCTCAAAGAGCAACCTAAAGCCAAAACAACCTGCAGGTGCATTATGCTTACCCCGTCTCCAATACTGCCTGGAATTCACTTGCAGTGGTGCTCAATAACATTGCCTTGAGAGTAAGATAAAAATTGTGTCCTCAACTAAAAGTGACCATATTAGGTTCATCTCTTTGCAATTGTTAAGTTTATTACAGGAACAACGGACTGGATTCTTTAAATCAAAGTATTTCAAATGTAGGAAATGAGGGATAAGAGAGAATTGCAGGCCTTTCATGAAAGACTCATCTTAAAAGGTAATTTAGCTTTCTGCACAGCAGCAAATAGATCTGACAGTTCACCCAAAACCTAGCTGAAAGGATGTGTGTTTTTACCTCTTATTTACACTGAGATTTCAAAATAAGCTTTTTGAGCAAGCTGTGATCTTTTATTTGGTTTCCTTAAGCTCAGAGTATTGCAGTGTCAGACTCTGTTTTCTTAATTGATTATAACTTTTTTTTATAACTCATATTGCAAAGCTCATGATGAGTGAATAATGTGTTGCCCAGTGCTTCTGCAGCTTGGCCCAGAATTTGGCTTCAAGTACCTTTTTCATATCTTTGTTTCTTACACAAATATCTTTGCTGTTGCTTTTTGGATAAATGAGTCCTTTCCAGTGGCCCAGGGTGCTTGAAAATAGTCATGATCCAGACATCATGTCTGAGTGACCCTGTAAATAGCAAACATGGGAATGCAGCTCAGCATGCATAAGCAACCCTACAAGAATAACTTTGTGTGTGCAGTCCAGCAGGTGGGAACAATCCAGAACTAGGCTGATAAAAGAGCTGCTGAAAGTGTTATGGAAGTAGCAGGTCTGAGTGACTTTAGTTTTCTTAAGTTTACACCTGAAAATTCTATTATTATCATTATAATTAATTATTAGCAGTTTCCATTACCTAGCTTTGCAGATTTGTGTTATTTTTCACCAACAACATCCAGTCTGGTGCATCCAGTCTGTTGTTTTTCTGGAAGCTGTTCCTCCTATCTCTCCAGCTCAGCTCCCAACTCTCACCCATGTCTAAGTCCTCTTGCACCTCAGTGCTCCTCCAGCTGCTCTGTTCACATCCTGAAATCAGTTTGCAAGCAGGAGCCACAACCCCTCAGTATCCTCAACAAGTTACCAGTTTTACCTCTGGAAAGGGATAAAGCAAAGCTCGGAGCGTGTGAGACTAAAAATGACGAAAATGTTATTTCAAAATGTTATCCCCATATGCTCAGGAAGCAGAGCAGGTTGTATAATTGGCTGTGCAGAAACACCTGCTTGAGTAGGTAGAGTGGGGTGGAAGCGGGGGAGAAGCCAAAACCTCTCTGTTCCCAGGATGATGCGATGTTAATGCGCTGGGAGGAGGATGAGGATGGCGATGGTGATGCCGAGGGCGGGCTGGTCCCCGCGGGGCCGGGGCGGACATCTAGCGGTGGCAGGGCTGCTTACAGGGCTGTGGGCATGAGAACTCCTCCTGCCCGCCGCCGGCAGCATCCTCAGCATCCTCAGCCGCATCCCGGCTCACTGCCCGCTCCCCATCCCGCGCACCCTCCTGTCGGGAGCCAAGCCTCCTCAGAAAATGGGCAAGGAAATTTCATTTATATCCTCATACTCCTCATCGTTATTTCCTTCATATACTGTATTTCCTTCACTGTACTGTAGTGTTTGATTTTTTTTTTTAAACAAATTTAAGTAGATATTTTAATTGCGCAACAGCTCATTTCGTAAAGGATTTCCGATTGTCACCAGCAATGTCACCTTCCTGAGGTGACCTGCCTTTAACAGCCCTCCGTGAAGGGCTTCTGCAGCCTCCTTGAGGAGCCAGTCTCTTGAGGGTGTATGTAAAAACATTGCTGAGAATTAGTGTAGAATACTATATAGTAGTATTCTATGAAATACTATATATATAATAGTATTTTATATATATAATACATTATGAAATACTCAGTTTCCCCATAAGCCTCAAGCTAAGGAATGCCCTGAAATCCAGGCCCAAAAGGAGGCAGAGCAATAATTGCACACCGTGGGGCAGTTGTGGCTTAGATTGTCCCCTGCTCATATTGAATCTTGAGGGCAAACATTCCACAAACCTTAGATTTCCTTCCATCTACCCCCTCTTGCACCAAATTGTGTATTTAAGGCACCCTTCCTTCTCTTCTTTCTGTCTGTCTGTCTGCCTTTCTCAAAATAAAAGGCAGGACCTATCCAGTCAGATGCAGTGAAACAAGAAAATGCTCAGATATTTTAATACCCTGGAGCTACCCCTCAGCAGATAAAATGGCTAAAAATGAAATTTAAAGCACATCTGATTTACCTGTTGTTTGTGTGACTCAAATATCTATGTTTAATTTTGTCTATGGATTGGAAAAAGTTAATTTCAAGCCTTGTTTCTCTTGCTAGCAGCAACAACCTTTTAAACTGAGTATTACTGGTGAACCATATAGAGCTGGTTAAAAAAAAATGCTTTTCAGTTCCACCATGCAGTTGTTCGGACGACAATTATGGCAGCTGAAGTTTAATCATAGTGTTTGATAGCTCATTTTCTCAATGTCAACACGAGGCACTGTTAAAAAAATGAATTCTTTCATTTGATAAGCTGGCTCCAGAGCACTGGGCTCATTCAATAGGAAAACTCTTTCACAGGGCTGCAGCATGCATGGTTTTTCTCTTTCTTTTTTTTTTTTTTTTCTCCTTTCCTTTTTTTTCTTTTTTTCCTTTTTTTTTTTTTTTTTTTTCCCTGAAAGCCACCCAAGAAGAGATTAATCACAAGGGGGAAACTCAGCTTCACCCTCTAGCTGCAGGTCGCAATTTTTATTTGTATGGAATTGGCTTTTGGAAAGCTGAAGGCTGCCTGAGGGCAGGGACCTGATATAAGAAGAACCTGAGAATGAAGCAGCAGGGATTGATTAGCCTACTTCATATCCCACACTCCATAAGCACACTCCAACCGCAATCTAACACACCGCTGAGCTGAATAGACAAGAGAAATTGGATTCCTTCCTAATATTTAACCTTCAAGTCAGCTCCAACAGTTGTTGATATGTTGTTCTACCAGCAAGTAACAGTCGCTTTTTTATTCCAGCACCCACCCACACACACATATATACAGTTTTATAAGTTATATGCTATATATTTACATATTTTCCATTTTCAATCTGTTTCAGAGCATGGTTTACCTAATCCATTTCAGTAAAAGTTTCAGGGAAGAACAAACTGACCAAACAATTATGCATAAAGCTGTAGTGAGGGAAGGGAGGGAAAGAGAAATAAAAAGTAGAAAAAAACTCATTGTCTGTTTCATGTCTTTCAAGGTCTTTTTCACACAGTCGTTTTTATTTTACCTGTAATTTTTCCCAGTTCATTAATTGCAGGAATAGTCAGGATTGTACCTAGAGATGTGGATGCTGCTGCCATCCTGGAGGTTTCATTTTAGATTTTTCTGTGTAGATGAGGAATCTGCATTTTGGGGAAGGTTTGCAAACCTGGAAGAAGCCTGGGTGAAACATGGGCCATTCGGTGTGGCACAAGGACAGGACAGCCCAAGGGAGCAGCCACAGCTCCTGGGCCCTCACTGAGCCCCTGGGGAAAGCTCCCCTTCCCAGCAGGAGGAGAAGCTCAGAACATGGTGCAGAATGTGAAAATGGTGATTTCAGTGGGGCCCTTGGGGGCCTGGCTCTCAGAGGGGGGCTCTGGCAGAGGGGTTCTTTTAGGAAAGGCTGGGTCTGGGGGACAATCCCTGGTCTGCAAACATGCCCACCCCGCTTTGCTGAGGTATTACAGGCTGAGCAGCCCCTGGCAAACTCCTGGGGTCACTGAAAGGCTGCCTGGAGGCTTGCTGAGCTCCCCAGGCTGCCTTCCCTCTGCTGGGGTTGTGGAGTTGCATGCTTCCCAAGCTCCCCATGGCCCCAGGAGGGCTGAGCTGCCACCCACGCTCTGCCATGATCCCCACAAGCTCGTGGGTACATGGGGCGTGACACACTCCCCCTAGGGCTCTCCAAAGGGGAGTTTTCTAAAATGTCTGTCCTAGGGAAGAGTCACATTTCTGATTCTTCATTCATGTTCGGAATGAACAGAAAATGGGAAATTGGGATTTTTCTCCAAATGGTCATTTTGATTCCTGCTTAGCTGCACAGCTTCTGTCCTTTCTGGGAAAATGAAGTGGCTTTGCAGGGACTCCTGAGAAGGGCTGTGCCAGGACCAAGGACTCTTCTTGTGTTGTTTGGCTGTGGACAGGGTGAGGACACATAGATGGGAAACACTGGCTTGTCCATCCTACTTGCTACTATGGCCAGAGACTATGCAAATTTTTCTTTACTCTACATGGAAAGAAGCAGTGAGCAGGGATTATGAAGCCTTCTCACACTGCGTAACCAGCCGATCTTCTAGAATTGGGCACTGTCATTTTGCAGCTCATTGTAAAAAAAGCTTGTCTTAATAATGCAGTCTATTGGGAGAATATGCTGCTGAAACTGCTGCAAGCAAAGTGAAATTTTCATGTAAACATCTTCAAATATTTTTATGACCCATCAGCTTGAGTTTTATAAGTCAATGTATGAGTGAATACACAAAGCTTCTCTCTTTGTTTGCATATCCTGCCTCTACTGAGTTTTAAATGTTCATGCTATGTGGACAAAATCCAACTCTACATCTGTTTATGGCATATGTAGGCAGCATCATCTCCAAGATTTTTTTTTCATGTCTAGTTGAGCTCAGTAGCTTTGTGAAAAAGAACCCTCAAGACTTTAGCTAGCTTCTCTGTACTCTGACTGTGATTTCCCTTACAGGTTTGGGATCCTCTGGATTTCTTGACATGTTCAAAATAGGACAGCAGAAACAACTATACCTCCCTAAGAAAAGGGACACATGTGACACATTTCTCCCCCTCAGTGATGGCCCAGATGATAATTATGTCCCTGTTCCCCTGACCACAGTGATGTGACTTTCCAACCTGTGGATCTGGAGACCTTGACTCAAGAATAAAGCCATGTCCTGGAAAAGAGTGATGGAAGGGAAACAATAAGGGGAATCCAGTAACTTAGGTTGGCATTGATGAGGGCATTGATGAGTCTGCTGGTTATGCACTTGCTTCCCAGGGGATCCTGGATAAATTATGGAATTGCAGCATGGTTTGGGTTTGAAAGGACCTGAAACATCATTTCATCCCACCCCCCTGCCATGGGCAGGACACCTTCCACTGTCCCAGGCTGCCCAGAGCCCCATCCCACCTGGCCTTGGACACTGCCAGGGATGGGGCATCCACAGCTTCTCAATGCAATCTGAGCCAGGGCCTCACCACCCTCACTGTAAAGAATTTCCTCCTCATATCTAAATCCCACAAGCCTCTCATAAGACAGCGCTTCCTTCCGTGTGATTTCAGCACTTAGTCTACAAAATCTATGGATCTGTCTATCCCAAGTGTCTATCCCAGGTCTTATCTCTCTATGGTTTGAACTGATGATTTAACACAAAACTTTACCCTATTTTTTTTTTTTTTACCACTGGTAGGGACATACTGGAACTATTATACAAAGCCAGGGCTTGCTCACCAATTTGATTCTTTCTGTTACTGATTAAGAAAGAAAAGGAGTGCAGGAAAGGCAAAATGGGTTTTAAAATATTTTTGTGACACGATTTGACAAGTGACAGAGCACTACAGCCTTCATGATGGAAAATAGAGATTTAGCAGCCTCAAAAAATTGTGGCAACAAGCTGATTTGATCATAATGTTTGTAAAATGATCATTATGTTTCATTTTTATAAGGCTGAGGTACTTTCATGGGATATACAGTGTTTGGTTGAAAGGAAGCACTGGGACTATATCCTAAGAAGTTACTTTGATATAGTTAGATATTTTCATTTGTTGGAATTTTTGCTTTGTCTGAAATTTTGACTGTTCTGATCTGGGACTTTGCTGAGGAATTAAAGCCGTGGCCTTTCATCTGCTCCAATGCTATGGGCTGTGATTCACAGGGGCAGAGATGGCAATAAACAAAGCAATTCCCTTCCCTGTGCACTGGAAGAAGCTTTGCTGTTGCTCTGGCTTTTTGAATGCCCTCATTTTGTGTGTGTGTGTGTGTACATTTTATATGTCACTGTGTCTCTGCCTTGGTTCTGCACATTCACAGCAGTCTGCTGCTACCAATAATTCCCTGGGCTGTGTTAGCCATACCTGCCAGGTAATTTGGGATCCTTCCCCTGCGAGCATGCTTTCCTGATGGCAAGTGCCTAAGACTGCAGGTTATAAAGAAAAGCCATTTTTTTAAGCTGAAACATAAATATGTGTTTGTGTGGTGATCCCAGCACATGCCAGCATGCTGGCAGTGGGGGGGAGTGAAAGTGCTCCACGTGGGCAGCAGAAAGAGAGTTCCTTCTGAAGTGCTTGAGAGACATTTTAAACATCTCCCCCTTCTGATATATATTGCTATTAGGGTGCTGGTTGCAAATTTTGTAACTAATAGTCTCACCTGATATTTCTAACAACTTAATGAGCGCTGTGACAAATGTAAATAGCATTCCAGTAACACAAGTTTCCAGTTTGTATTAAAATGAAAGAAGGCCTTTAGTAAGACATAGCTCCTGCTGGGCTGTGTGCTGTAAAACCTCATTTTGAACCCGTGCCTGTACTCAGGAGCTCAGAGCCCGAACAGGCGAGAAGGATTTCTGTCTTCATTTTTATAAATGAGAAACTGAGGCAAACGAGTCGTGAAGTGCCGTGTCCAGATTGCATGGGGACGGTGTAATAGAGCCAGAAAATCTATTGTGCTATCTTCCTGTCAAAGAGATGTGTTGCTTTCCTGACCTTACTGTTATGGAAGCCTTGCGTGAGGTGAGTAGCCTTTCAAGAGTGGGATGCCAGACTGTATTTCTTTTTCCCCAAAATAAATTTGTCCGTGCCACTAGGAGCTCGCCAGTAATCAGAAAATATTGCTTTCCAAAGAGACAAGATGCTTATCAGGTGGCAGGGCTGCATAGGGGGGCTGGATTACAAGAGGTGAGGGTGGGCAAGCGGCACCTCCTGCCTTTGGAAAAGCCCCTTTTTGGTCACTGTGCCATCACTCCCCCAGTACCAGCCAAATTCCTCTGCTTGCCATCCCCAGCACTGCTGGTGCCTGTTTTAAGCCCTGCTGTCACTGCTAGTAAGCAATGAAATTGTTGTGTTTACAGTATTGCCTGAAT
Organism: Ammospiza nelsoni; assembly: GCF_027579445.1. Lineage (NCBI taxonomy): Eukaryota > Metazoa > Chordata > Aves > Passeriformes > Passerellidae > Ammospiza > Ammospiza nelsoni. The sequence continues at coordinate 14,044,880 of NC_080638.1, forward strand.
TAAGCACATGTAATCACATCCTGGGGAAAAAAAAAAAAAGTATAAAAGAAGACTTAGGTCGAATTTACTACAGGAAGATATAAAAAAATGAATGCAAGTAGAGGGGAAATGAGAAATGCATAAGAAAAAAAGTAATAGCAATTAGATAAAGTGACAAAAATGCTGGGTTTAGTTAAGGAAGTGTTATCTGAAGCAACATCCAACTGTTGGCCCTAATCTCATCAACACCCAGACCCTAATGCTGCTAAAATCCCATAATGTGGCTGAGCCCTGTTGAACACAGGCTACAGCTTGGCCAGGGCAGCCTTTCTCTGCTGGTAATAAAATGCTCTACAAAGTAATTCAGTAATTCTAAGGCGCTCCATTTATGGTTTTGCAGAAATTGCCACTCTCTTTTGGGTTTCAGACTAACTTGAGAAGATTTAAGTATAGCGTTAGTAATGCCACTGCTGTGGAAAAGCTATAACCATGAAGGAAAACAGAAACAGGAAATAATGAGGAAAACTCTGTGTAAAGCAGGAGAATTCTCCAGGTGCTTTGGTAAGAGCATGTTTTATTAGACATGATTATGTTCTGTGCTGTTTATTCAATCACAGCATCATCTCCATCCTCCTTTCCCTCAGCTCCTCTGCAGTCACTGTCACTTCACATCATGCACAATGGAAACAGACACATATTTATTCACCCTGACCCAAAAGTAAGTTTTGTGGCATCTGTATCCACTCTCTGTTGTTCAGTGTGTTGTGCCAACATTCAGAGTCAGCAGGTGAGCAATGTTCTGACCCCAGCAAAGGGTGAGTTTGTCAGGCACAGCCTGTCACTCCTGCTGACCCCTCCATGTGCCCTGCTGGCTGGCACCATGGCAAATCTGGCCTTTTTGCTGCACACCTTACCAAAGGACAGCACCTCTCTTCTCTTTTGTTTCTTTACACCCACTCTTTCATTCTTCCTTTTGGGTTTTCTCTCTCTCCATGGAATCTTTTCTTCAAAGATTCTGTTTCCTTATGGAACCTTTTGGTCTTCTCCATCTGTATCCTCATCCACACAGATTCCCACAATGAATTACTCTTCATTTATTGGTTCCTCTTATTTTTACCCTATTTTTAGCACCTATCTATTCACTGATGCTTCATTTTCTCCTTTTCATACAATCCTGTCCCACAGATTGTACTTGACCCACAACATCTTTATTTAGTTTGAATTCAATAGTTCTTCCCAACAAAAGCAACCTCAAAACATTCACTGCTTTTTTCACACTGATTTTTTTTTTATTTTGTAAGTTCTCTTGCCAAGACACATCTTTTTGATGGGCTCAATTTCTTTGCACCTCTTTCCAGCCAAACTAGCATAATTTTCCCTTTGAGAAGAGCAGTTTCTTTCTCTCATTCCAACTGACTTCTGGTTGCTGATGAAATCTGAAAGTAAGCTGTGCTGGACAGCAGGACATCAATTTTATCAGACACACAGAATGTGTTCCTTTGCATTTTATCCTTAAGAATGTAACCTTCTTGAGGGGTCTTTAGACCATGTGCCAAATAATGGCTCCATTACACCACAATTACATACCCACACTTGGAAGAAAATGCTGTTTCTGTTGTGACCCTGTTTTCATCCAGTCTAATGGGTTTTATTCCCTAGGAAAGTAAAAGATCAGAATGCTTCTATTAACCTTGCTCTCCTAAATGTTTGAGTAGTTAAATTCTAGGTCATTATATTGATTCACAAGGCAACAAGTAAATTCTGTGGTTGGTAAGTATTTGCCAGTTGACTAGGCTTTATCCAATTCCATCTTGCTCCTGCAGCAGCATAATATTTCCATTGCAGTCAGCTTATGGGTGCAAATGATCCCATCTGCATCTTGATTTATTCCTTACTAGCTGGAAATATGCAGTGTCAAGTTTTCAGTGAATTTTGCTAGGTCCTAATGAGGATTCAATGTAACAGGATTTTTTCCAGCTTCAGTCTTGTAGAAAAGTTTTTCTGCATATCTGTCTTTTCAAATCAAAAAAGATACAGTGTGCTGGTATATAGTATATTTTACTTCCAATAAAGTTTTAGGCTATGCTAAAGAAAAAGAGAACTGTGCACTTCAGTCTTACCACTTACACCACTGTGGTATTGACAAGAAACAGAAAAGGATGGTTGGGAAGATGAGGATTAACTCCTGGGTCTGGCTGAGAAGATGGAAAGAAGGGGTTTTAAGGCCTGTTAACTCTCTTGAAACAGAAGATCAGTAAAAAAGAAAGGGTCAATAGCAGAATTTAGGGCTCAAAAAAGCTGCCCCGAGTTGCTCAGTGCACAACAACCCATATATTTAAGTGGTTTGCTAGACTGGTGTTGCTAGAACATAATGTTTTCTTCCCTAAATCCTTTCTTTTCTGGCTTATATGCGTTGGAGAGGAAGTGAACAGCACCTTTTCTTGATGGCACTGGAAGGCCCTGCCTGGACTGACAGGAACCACAGCAGCCTTTTTTGCGGTGGCAGAGTCTGTCCCTGACCACATTATTCACTCATCCAGGCGTTTGTCAGTCCAGGTGTTTCAGAACTGGTCCTGCTGCTTGTTTAAGAGCGAGGTGCCAAAAGGTGCAGTTGCTGTTATGAAAAGATATCCACTTGGTTGTGGAGCTAAAATCAGATTGTCACTGATTTAAAAACCTGATAGTGCTGTCCATCACACTAGAACGTGCTAATGGTTCCTGCAAAGTTGGTAATCCCTTTGCTTATGCAGTGTTATGTGGTAATGCTCCTGACCAGCATAAGCACGGAGATTTGATTATTATGTAGAAGAGTTATAATAAGAAATATGACTGCAAAAGCAAAGCAGTCAGTTGAAATTGGTCTATAATTAAATGCTTAGAAAATTCTGCGCTTAGCTCATTTTAAAATCAAGTGCTTCTTTGTAGCAATTTCCTTTCTTTAATTACAATTTCCTGTCTAGTTTGACATTTACAATGCAATCTTGGGGGACATGTTTGTGATTTATTATTCTTGCTCCTATCAGGATATCACTCGGCAGAAATGAGTTTATAAAATAAGAGCTCAAATTATTATGGCCTTTGACCAATAAAGCTGGCTCATAATTTCAGGCCTGAGAAAAGATTAACATTTTTGACAATCAAATGCAGAATTACCAATGGGGGACAATTTTGAAAACTATTTCAATTTTCTGAAACATTGTACATTTTTAATAAGGAATATATAACTGGTTCTATATCGGAGCACAGGCTTAAGAGTAGAAAGAGCAATAGTGAATTGTAAAGCAAACCTGAAAGGAAGACTTGAACATCTAACATTGTTTAGCCTCTTCTGAATGAAATTGAAACTGCTAAATCAACACTACTTGAAAATTACCTAATGGAAGAGATATAAAAGCTCAGACAAGTTCACAGCAATGCACTCTCCCTTTTCTTTAGCATTCCTGACTCCTTAGGCTAATTTGTCTGGAGGAGCCAGGAGAAATTTTTCTGGTTTTGGTTAGTTTTATTTTTTTTTTCAAATCTTACTGAATACATTTTTTTCTTGGTTATTATTTTTCTTTTGGGCTTTCACTTAGAGAAACACATGCCCCTGCTAAACTGCATAAACATGATCTATTCGGCTGTCACTGCTTTTCCAATGACTTTCTTTGTCCCTGATTCAGGAAAATGTCATTGTTCAGGACAACACAGAAGTCAAAATGAATTCTCCGTGACTCGTGCAAATGTTCAAAGTTAAATGTGAACTTGTCTGTAACACAAAGTAGGCACCCTGCCTTGTGTGCTGGGAAGAGTGAGTTCTCAAAAGCTCTATCCAAAGTGGTAGGTGTGTTTTTAGTGTTAATTTGATGTAATGTCAAAATGGATGGCCTATAAAATTATATTGAAGGAGAGAGAAATGGTATTGGCAGGGAAGAAAATCTGTATCTTTGGAGATCTTTAAAACAGCTCATGTACACATTGCTAGGAGGTGCAAATGCTTAGCACCTCTCAAAGTCAGGCTGCTTTTATTTAGATGCCAGCATATAGAGTTAAGAGCCTATTTTTAAGTACTGTGAATTAGAATCATTATTTTAAAGAATCTGTCCTCCCTCATGCCCAAGAAGATGAGAAAACATGGTATTAGTTACTTTGTTTTAGTAAGGCAAAAGTGAGAAAGTGGCAGGGCTCTGACTCCAAGTAGTTCCAGGGGTAAGGGCAGGGCTGCCACAGCAATTCCTGGGCCAGCCTAAGCTGCCTGCACTCTACTCATTAGCTGGGATCACATCAAGTTTCTGTCCTCTCAAAGCATTATTCCATTGTGATGTATTTTACCTCAGGGGTGGGCTTAAGCGAATGCTCAAGCATCCCTTTTCCAGGGCACGTGTCTGCAGTTTGCATGGGAGGAAGCAATGTGGAAATTGGATGCAGCCATGAAGAGGTGGTCATGAGCACCTGCACTGCTCCCCTGGGCAGGAGACCTGGCAGGAATGAGGAATGAGGAGCTGCTGTCTTCCCAGAGAAAAGACTCCAGGCAAGTCCATGGGCTGGTTAAAACATGTAGCTCTGAGGTGGGGAGAAGGAAGGTTAAACCCATGGAACTGCATTATGTACTTAGAAAATTATCTGAGCAGCTCTGAAAAGCAACGTGATGGCAGGAGTCAATACTTGCTAGAAAGAAGGAAAGTTCAGCGAGTAATGAGACCAACATGTCTTCATCATCCAGGGTCAAAACAGAATGGAATTTTGATGGCTGGGTATGTTTGTCTTTGGGCTGTGACCAGTAATGATGACTGGAGAACCGTTTTCTCCAGCTATTTCCATTGCTTAATTATTTTCTTACAGAGTTACCTCAGAAAGGACAAGGATTTGTTAACCTGTCATCTTTGCATCTTGATATTGAGATAGAATAATCAAGAATTCCATTACTATCTAGTCTGCAAAGGCACGTGTTATGAACTCAAATACCTTCTGGCTATAAAAAGGTTTTATGCAATCATAAAATTGCAGAGTTTACATAGGGGCTTCACATGCCAGTACACACCTGCCAAAAGTCTCCATTCAGTCAAACTCTGAGACATAATAGGTCATGCTCTGTCTCCTCTCATTAGACCCTGGCCAGGAGGCCAGTGCTGGCAGCTCAGTCCAAAGGCCTTTCTGAACATCTAGGAAAGTTTTCCCTATTGAGCAGGATTTGCGTACGAAATCCTCAGTGTGTTGTAATTTGACTTGAATTCCTAAATTGAAAGAATTAAATTACCTCTCCAAAAATCCTCTCCCTTTTCTTTAAGGATTATGTTATACTCTTTAATTCTGGGCTGAGTGAATTCCCATGCAGGAAGAAAAACATACTTATGAGCTGAGGCTCCTGAGCTGATGTGAATCAGCAGAGCATCGCTGGTGTCATGAAACCATGCAAGTTTATACATGCTGATTGCTTGGCCCTTAACATCACAAGGCTTTCCTAGAGCCGTGTGTTTTGACTCTGTCAAATCTTTCAATCCACATATGGATTATATATAATTTTACTTATGCACAGATGTTTTAGGCTATGGAGAGAAATAGTCTTTTGGGTGCTGGCAGGATTCCTCAGTGCTAATGTTATTCTTTTAAAAGTCAGTTTACAGTTTCAGGCACAGCCAGTGACAAATACAGCAGCACAACTTTGCTCAGGAATGTACCACAAACAGAGAGAAAGAGGAAGATCATTTTCCTGAACGATGATTCCCCCTAGCATCACCACTGTAACAAGACTGCCATAGATAAGTGTGTAGTAATTTTGTTGTCCTGAGACACAAATGGCAGTTCTTTGGTTGTAGCAAATTCTTCTACTTGACTTTACTGCAGCTGTAGGTGTCCTGATAGACTGAATTTATAGATATTTGTAGACTTCTCTTCCATTGTTACCAACTACCTCTCATGTAGAATCTAGAGTTCCTGCTACAGAAAAAGAAATGGTGCAAATATCTCAAAGTACTGATTCCTTTTGGGTATCAATGTTCCCTTGTCTGTGGAAAACAGATGTAAAAACAGTTTGGTGGGAAAACAGGCATTCTGCTGTTTTTTCAACCTTAGCCTAGGATGACTTCAGCAGCTGTGATGTATTAGGAAAACAAGATTTTCAACACTAGGTACTTTGAAAATCCTCTCCTAAGTTCTTTCTTTATGGACTTATTTGAAAATGGCTTTGTTTCCCAGCATATGAAGAATTCAGTATTCTTCATTATTTTCACCTGGATCTTCAGGATTAGTCCTTCTCTTCCAAGTGGAACCTTAAAAATTCATATGAAGGCACACTCTGTGATCTGAGAACTCAGACTTTGTTTGTGTTCTCAACAGTAGAACAAGCCACATCATCTTGCCTGGACATAACATTGATTAATTCCAACCCCTGAAGAGAATCAAAGCATCAAACATTACTCTCTCAGGGTAATGTCTCTTGGGTGTGAGCCCAAAACCAGAGCTGGTCCTTTTCTGCCATTGATCACACATGAAATGTATCTCATCTGACTCCCCTTGAAATCTGTGGGGGTTCTGTCATTAAGTCAACAGAAAGCCCAGAGTTTATTATTTGTAATGTATTTCTTATTTGTTCAACCCGAGCACTCCTTTTGGTGTTTTCCGGGTAAGCAGAAAGTTCAAGAAGGAACCAGGTTCCAAAGTTTTTTTCCATAGATTCCAGCAGCTTCTGATTCCAACACCAGTTGGAGTTCAGGACTAGGTTCAGCATCCCTGCTTCTCTGTTTTGACTCTGGTCAGCAATGGAGAAATGCAGGGAAGGGACTGGTGTGCAGCAAACAGCAGCACTTCAGCTCTGTGAATTTCTGCACGTTTTGCTATTTCCTAATGTTTGTTTGGATTTCACATACTGTCCAGGCAAAATTAATTGCTTGCACATTTCTGAAAATTTAGTCCAATGATCTCTTTTTCTGTTTCCTGGGGTATGTATGCTTTTGGCTGCCAAAAATAACTCTGAGAGACAGGTTACATGGAAGCTGGGATTATCCGTGGAAAGTAATAGCAGCACTCTCATGCAAGAAGAATGAGCAGGCTGCCAATTGTAATATGTTTAAAGGGTCAGCAGAAATCTATAAGTGGTCAAGAAACAAGACAAACATCGGCCACCAGTCTGATGGGAAAAGCAACATCCATTAAGTCCATTAAATTTAACATTGGAATCAATGTTTAAACCACAAGAAGTAATTAGTGTAATTCATATTACAGACCTTTGGATTTTTGAAACCAGGTTTAATTATATTGAAAAATGACAGCTTCATTTTGCTTTTCTGGGTAGGTTACCACCATGTTCCCAATGCTTTTATTAGGGCTCGGTGCCGATATCAGGTTTTTAATGACATTAAGCAAAGTAGTGTTTCAGCCATTTGAGGAACAATAAATCAGGTTAGATTCTTTTTGAATGGAGACAACACAGATCAAGTGGCTTTTAAATCATTTTTCTTCATCACTGAGAAGTGGAGCTGTTCACTGGAAACAGCAGCCCATGGGAAAAAATGCAGGTTGTAGAGTGTGGAGTGATATTTGGATTCTCTGGCTCCCTTTGCCTGCATCGATGGACAATTCATGAGCTACTGCTAAGCTCTGGAAAGGTATCTCTCTAATCCTTTGCCAATACAAACTCCACATAACTTTTACAAGGTCTTTTATTAGCAGTCTCAGATTTGAAAAAAAGATGGAGTGATACTGCATCCTCTGGACTTAAAACATTTTCATATTGACAAAGATGTGGAAAGGACAATAAATGTGGCCATGAATATGCCAAAAATATCTTAATTTTCAGAATATTTTCATTGCTGGATTTGAGGAAAGAAAAATATTTATCTTATTTCTATCTTCTTGATGTGCTTCTAGACACTTGGCTCTTCTTTCTTGAGCCACATTCTTTTTCTGGTTCTGTTTCATTTGGGATCTTTTCTTTACCGGCCAAATTTTTGTAGAGCTATCAGTGAATGTAAAGCTTATGGAAAACCAGTGGTGGCTTCTCTTTTGGCTTCCATTAGTGCAAAAACTAATGCAAATCATTGATTTAAAAATAAGTGCCTCTTGGCCTGGAACTGTTTCCTGGTTCCACCCTGTACTTGGGATAAAGGAAAGAATTTCATATTACTGAGCAATGCAGAGAAATGGGAATGTACATGCAGAGCCTGAGTTTATAAGGTGGTGAAGCCATGGAGAGTTCTGTCATTCTGCTTCTGTGTACCTGCAAAGCAATCCAAAGTGTCTGAGTCAGGAGAGTGTGACTGAATGTTGTGTAGGAAACCATCAAGGAGTGGGATAATGACTTGAAATTTCTTGGTCTGTGGTTGTTCATTTAAACTGATAACAAAAGTAAAGTGAAAAATCTAGGCAGATTTAAATTTTTTTTAAATATGTAGCATCCAGCTGCTCCCTACATCAGAGGAAATGAGTTTCAAGAGATGAAAATTATGTGATACTTCCTCACAGACACCACGACGCCTTGGGTCTGGCTGTTCTCTTCCAGCTGTGGAGGCCCAGTCATGGTGTTTACAGGGTTATCCTCACCACAGTGCAAGGCAGGGATATGGTGGAGCAGTGAGATCCCAAGGAATGCTCTCCCAGGTCTTGGAAAACAAAAGATGAAGTTTCCAAATAACCCAGGAAATTCAATAGGTATTGCTGCAAAGAGGAGGATGAGCCATGTGCAGGAAGGGCACCATCAACAAGCCTTAGTGATGTTGGCGCAGAAGGCAAAGGAAAGTAGTGCAGCAGTAGAAAGAAATGGAGGCAGATGTGGTATGATTTTGTCAGCTCTTTGGGTGAAAAACCTGTTTAAACTGGTAGAGAAGAAAGCTTAGTATCTAGGACTGAGCTGTCCTAGAAGGGCCCTGCACCAACAAGTGAAGACAGCAATTCTGTCTAGCACTCAGGAGCATTTTTCTGACTGTGGGGATTATGAGTGCAAGATCTCTTTGTAGGGCATGGGAAAAAGAAAGAGGGAAAGAGAAGATTCCAGACCTGTAAAGAGATTTCCAGCATAGATTAGTCTTTGGGCATGTTGATACTGTATGGATAGATGTACACTCATCGTGCTCGTGCTATTCACTGAAAAAAATCCTTCTCATGAGGGATTATTAGCTCAGGCTTGGTGCCAGTACAATCACATGGCTTCTGTCAGATTGGAGCGTGGGCAGAGCTTGCTCATGGCTGTTTGCAATATGTGGTGTAAACATACCCAAAGAGTAATAGCAGGTGGTAGCAGAGGAGGTGCATAGAAAGGAAGATTTGGAACAAAAGATGCTAAGCTTCATTTGCCGTGTGATGAGCCAAATTCATCATTGGTGTAACGCCCTGAAGTCAGTGGAGTTATAATAATAGAATTAGTCCAAGGAATCATATCCATCCCTGGCACTCCATGCAATGCCTTTGATCTGATGGGGTATAAGTCATGGCAGCATCTTGCCTGCTGAACTCACAACATGATGCCTCCAGGGTGAAACATCAGGAAAAAAAACCTCACAATGGCACTGGAAAGTCACAAGCTAAATTTTAAATGTACATTTCAGTTTGAAATCCTGGCAGAGTAGTTCTTTTCTTCCTGCATATTTGTCCCAAATGGTAACAATATAATGAAATCTCTGGCCACATATTCAGCACTCAAAATGGGATTAATTTCTTTCTGTTTGGCTAGTACAAATAACTGCACATGAAGAGTTTATGCAATAGCAGAGGGGGTTATTTTGTCTTGGCAATGGTTTTTTCTGGAGCAATGGAAGAAACTGAGGTAACGTGAATATTGTATTTAGCTTTCTTCATCCACAGTAGAAAAACCAGCATTTCATTTGGCACTCCCTACTTATTAAAGTGCTCTTTTGCATTGCTTCCCAGCTTCAGCTCTGCAACTCCCAAGCAGGCCAAACACAATTCCTCTCACTTCACTCCTCTTTCCTAAAAGAAAAGCTCCAAGAAAAAGCTAACACAAAATGCAGGAAAACAAACCAGATATGCCCCAAGAACCAAGCACATTTCTCCCTCTTTTTCACTACTGAGTAAATGCAGTCAGAAGTTGTATTGGTTAAACCATCCTCAGCTGGTTTAAGTTTACCTGCCTTGAGTGAGTTCAGTGAGTGAGTTCTCAGTTTACAGTAGCTGAGAATCTGGCTCTTGTTTGTCAAGAGTTTAAATAATACAGCGTCAGCCACCCTTCAGGACTTTGTATTCTCTCTGACCCTGGGATTTGCAGTCTAGGAAGCTGAACTGGCTGTCCATGGAAGGGGTAAGTGCCAAGGAATGGGTGCTCAGAGACTTCTCTGCAGAGCAGCTGCTTTGCAGAAGGGCTTTTACCCTTTGTGCTACCCAAAAGCACATTTTGGGTGTTATTCCATAAGAGGCATAAGCTACTGTCCTTCTCTGCATCTCTGCTCCCTCTCACTTGTCCTGTGGTGAAGAGGGATGCTGCTGATAGCAGCTTTGCTGTAAGAAATGATAGCTGTGCTTGACATCCTACAGCTATAGGAGCAGAACTGTGCCTGGCACTGGGGCTGGCCCTGTGCCCTTGGCAGAACAGCTTCTGCAAGGCCACAGCCAGAGCTCCTTGGAAATATGGATTCTACAGGTATGTTCTCTGTGGGTTATTCTCTACTCATTCTTGAACCTCTCATAGAGCCTCAGCAAAGCTGGCTGAGGGAGAGGTCTCCAAGCTATTTAATTCCTGCAAATGTGTGGAAAAATACGGAGCCAAAGAAGAAAGGAGGCAAAAGTCATACACACTCAGCTCATTGTAACCAAGAGACCTAGAGGCCACATACATGTCTAATCACAAAGGAATGAAGAAAAAAGCTTTTTATTATAGTTTTTACTCCTGTTTATAAAATATCTGCTTAAGCAGTTTTAAAAAGCACTGAGGTGCAACTGAACATGTAATATATCAGATAAAAGTAGTTAGGTTTTTTCCTGCTCTTCAAATTTTTCTGAGCAGATCAGAGTGTGGTTCTATGCTGGCTTTAGGTTTGTAAATATTTTGTGAATGCTTTTTGTCCTATTTTTTCAATCCCACTGGGAAGTAATTTGATGCAAGTATCCCACACTGAGCAACATGGACTCACCATCACTGGGCAGATGGGTTATGTGTTTGGATGAGCGAGAAGGCAAGTGTGTCTGGCTCAAATGTCACCTCTGAATTTCAAAATCCTTTTCCACTAACATCATTCATATATGAGACTTGGAAATGCATTTTGAGCAATTTAATGTTATTCTGATTTGTATTAGAGTTGTGTGGAGTGATCCCAGAGAAGACAGGGCCCAATGTGCTTAATCAATTAAGGTGTAGACCTTGATAGATGCAATCTATTTGAGTTTAAAACTGAGACAGGTAAGAGAAAAGGAGGAAATGGAAGCACAAAGGGTAAAAGGACTTGGTCAAGGTCACATCTGTGTAAGTAAAACTTGATCACCCGACTGCTCTTGGCAAGTAAATATGAAAGGAGAGCAGTCGGCCAAAGTAAATTCACTTTAAAACCTGAATGAAAATAATCAATAGTATTCACCCACTGTGTCCCAGATGCCTGAATCAATTTGATAACAAACAGTTTGTTCCCTTTTCTTAGTTGTTTGTAAAGAAGTAGCTTGATTGCCAGTGTGCCTAATTCCAGACATATGCGAATTCCCTAATGGTAATGGAGCTGCACTATTGCATGCCAAGACTGAGGCAGATACTCAGCTCTTTCCTGCTAGATTTCTCCCAGAAGATCTGCAGTCAAATCCCTGTTTAACGACTATCAGAGGAACATATGTGCTGCTTCGTGGATCCACTTTCCATCCAGTGTAAACACGTAACAGTAGCTCGGCTCCCGCGCCGCGGTCGCGGCCCTGTCAGTAACCGCGCACTCGCGAGCGGCTGAACGAGCCCAGGGCCTCTGGGGTGCCTGCTGGGAGCCACTCCTGCCCTGGCACCTGGCACTTCTCCTGCCAGAGCACTCTGCACCCAGTCCCTCGCTTCCAGGAGCTGGGTCCATTAGCCAGAGCCTGCTGGGACAGGCTGCAAGAGGGCTGAGGTCAGTGGAAGCTCTCTGGGTGCAAAGAACAGCTTCCCAAGGAAAATGGGCACACAGAACAGCTTCCTAAGGAAAATGTCTGGGCACACAGAACAGCTTCCTAAGGAAAATGTCTGGGCACACAGAACAGCTTCCTGTGGAAATGTGATGCTGGCTTGCTTCTGGTCTGTGAGCTCCAGGTGACTCCCCAGGCACAGCAGCCGGGCCCGTGGGAGAGGCACAGAGAGCATTTACAGACACGGGCACAGATTTCCTGTCAGAACTGCCACAGCCATCCTGCAGGGGGTCTGGTCTCACTGTGGCACAGACCAGGCTGCAGGGACAAAACCCAAAAGGCTCTTCTGGCAATCAGATCATCCTCCAGATCAGCTGGGGACAGGTATATCAAAAGCAGTGGGGGATGATTAAGCCTATTCTACATTACCCTCCTTCAATAGGTTACATGTTACCTTTTGGCTAACTGATGATGCTTATTTTTATTTTTTTCTGTTCCTATTAGATCACATTGATCTTGATTGAGTTCTGCTTACAGTTTAGCTCAAGTTCTTAAGGTGGTCAGTCTACTGATGGTGGGACAAATACACCTTATCTGGAAGTTATCTACCAGCTGGGCGCTGTAAAAATGTCCAGTGCATTTAATATTGTGAATTCATGATTGCAGGTCATTTGGTCCAAAACATCAGCCATCAGATATTTCCTGCACTAGTCACTACCTGCAGAAGGGTTATTCATTAGGTCTTTGCAAATTTCTATTCCTTTGCCCATCTTGCTAGATTTCATAGTGTTGCTTTTCCATCCCCTTTTAAAATTAAGTCACCATGTCAGTGATTCATGTGGAAAATAACACCACGTGCACTTCATCCTCTTTTGGCTGTGTTGCTCAGGTGAAAGAACACCCTTTGCTGAAAGCAAACCAAATCATGAAAGTCTAGACTAACAATTTTGCAGAAAAGGGATGGTTTTGGTACTAAAACTCCTGGGGAAAAGCCAGCTATAGCCTGAGCAGTCGAAACTTTCTATGCTACGTGTTTGACTTGCATGGGCATCTTCATTATTGAAAGTTCAAAGAAAAAAAATTGCTTCTTCCTCTGCTGTATCTTCTGTTCTGTGCAGGGAACAAATAACCTATTCCTTGCTTCATTCAATTTTGTAACTGCCACTGCTATTGCTGTTTCCTGGAAGAAACCATGGAGTTGCATCTGGAATATTTACTGTGTATATTCCAAATTCAAATATATCAAAGGGTATAAAATGCTGTCAGTATAAGCACCTTCCCTGTTAAACATACATGGTTATAAAATATTAAGGGAAACTAGATCAATCTATTGAAGACATTCACATACAAAAGTGTTTTTCATAGGTCATAGGAATTTATTAGAAAACTTACTGTACATTATGGAGCTCTGAGCTCTGACCATTTTGTATCCCTGTGGATATAGCAAAAGTATGCTCATCAAGTTACTGGCACACAACTCAATTTTTACATGGGAGAGTAAAACTTGGTGTTAAATAATGCCTAAAAGCAAATAGAAAGCACCTTGTCTCCTTCAAATGGCATCCTCCCAGGAAATGCAAAAAACAATCAATATATTATAGTAGCTTATGATCTCATTTAAGTGATTCAACACAACAAAATTTCAATGACATTTCTTTCTTCTGTGACTGTTGGCTTGCCTTTTCTCTCTGAACTGCACCACTAGATTTAGATTTTTTTCCAATTTTTTTCATCCTTTCCTTAGGACCATGCTAGGAAGGCAGCCTGTCCTGGGGAAAAAAAAAACATATGGTTCATTAAACTACTAGAGATTAACAGAAGCCGAAAAATTCATGGATGCCATGGACTCTGTAGCTCTAGTCTAGGGAGGGGAAGACCTGTGCCACATCAGGCTGGCTGCACTGTCCCCTGGGATTTGTGGGATTGTCTCCTACCCTAGATGTCTGTGCTTCCTTCTTAGTTTATCTTAGTTTGATTTTTTACAGAACAAAAGCTGTACTTTCCCTGTTAAATTGCCCTACAGCTGCCTTATACAGGAAATGTAGATGGCTTGTACTCCCCAGTCATACCAATTTTTATGTCTGTCTGAATAGGATTACTGCTTGGGCCTCCAGAAGATGTTATACTTATTTACATTTGAGTTAAGCACTGATGATCCCCTCCTTATGGCTTCACTGCAGAAAGAAGGTGGTGGTGGCAGCAAGCAGATAAATCACAAAAGACACGCTTCATCTGCCTGATCTCTGGTCTCACTTCTGCCCTTAGAAATGGTGCAATAGTTCAAGTTTATAGCCTTGGTGGATTAGAAAAGCACCCTTATGCTGTTGAAAAGAGAAAATGTCCATAAACAGTGATATTGACAGTTATTACTGTTGTATCACGGAAGACCAGGGCTCATTGTGCTAAGTGCTGTGCAAATGTATTTTAGAGGGCTTTCCCTGCTATAAACAGCAATATTCTTGTTAGAAGCAGCAGGTCTTGTTATTCCTATAACTCTCTTTGCTCTACTTTGCAGCTCAAGTAGCACATGGGCAGTCATGCCTTAGTAACAGTCAGAAGAACCAACTGAAGACAGACACATTTCCATCATGTGAGTACTTCTTTATATCTTCTGTCTCAACCACATTTGGAGATTTGCTGTCTTTACTCCAGGGAAAATTTGCCACACTCCACGTGTTAATAAAGGAAGCATCAGAAGCAAGCAAAGTGAACAAATGTAAACTGGTTGAAACAAAAATTGAGGGTGTTTTATTTTCAAAACAAAAAATTTGGATCTATTTATCTTTTTATCTATTTAGCTTTTTATCTTTTAGAATAAGTACATGTCCAGATTAATCTGTGACAGACACATTTAGAAGGCACTACAGAAAGAGTGGAATGTGTAGATGCCTATGATTGAATTCTAATCAGAAAACAGAGTTCTTCACTCTTTCTGTAGTTCTAGTCTGGTGATCCAGATTGCCCCTAACCAACATCTACCTAAGGGCAGAGAGATGCTATAAACATCCTAGAGAGATGGTGCTGGGGAAGCCTGAAAGATTGGACATGCTTTCTATCCCTGGGGTGGTATTTTGTTGGTTTGTTTTGTTGTTTTTTTTTTTTAATTGGGACATATTTTCCTTTTCCCCTTCCTTTCTTACATGACAACTCTATTTACAGCTTGCAACTTCTCACTCTTTAGATTTGGTAACAGTATTGCTGATTCATTGATCCATTCATGATCCAGGGCTCCTTTCAGTCCTTTCCAGCAATGCTACTGCCTGGCCAATTATTTTATTGTGCTGATACATCTTTTCCTTTCCCCTCTGACCAGCTCTTATCTCACAACAGTCTCCACATTTTCTTTGGTGTGTCCTTTTCAAAATGGAGAGTTAATAACTAGGTCAGCTTCAATAAGAAAGGTGAGTGTGGAGTGCTAGTCTGTGCTCAGGAGCCTCCTTGCCCCTTACAGAAAGAATCTCTCACATTTCCTCAATCTTAATCCGCTTTTAATGGCCTTACTTATTAGTTGCTAAGCTGTTTTCTTCTGCAGAGCTAGAAAAGATAGCCCACATAGTAAGGTGCTGGTATTTTGTGGTCAGGCACAACATCAGAATGTCTGGATTTGTATCTTGCCCTTTTTTGGTGGATTAGGACCACTGAGGAAACTTATTCAGTGCTATCTGCGTTTAAGAAATGAGAGCCTGGATGAGATTTCTGGCTCTCAAGCAAATTTTCTGAGTGCCCTTGGGTGACTCAATTGCTTGTCTCTGTTTCAGCTCTCTCTCTGCCAGGCTGATGTAATATTCCATGCCTAATATAGGTGCTGAGGAGCTCAATTAATGAATGCTTGTGGAGTGTGCAGATCACTGATTTACAGATTGGTACCCCTGAGGGACACCAGCAGAAAGCTGCTTGGGAACACAGGCTGGCTTGCCAGGGTGGAGAGTGAGAAAACTCTCAAAGTGGACAGGAGGCTGGTAAAAGGAAGCAGGAGAGAGCCCAGAAAAATTTGGGCTGATATAACAAAAGGCATTCATTACTTGCTACAGAAACTCTAAAAGAATCTGACGTTTGGATGTTCCCTTCAAATTTGGACACTTGGAAAGCTTTAATCCATCAAATTTGAGTGGGGAGTCTAAAAGTCTAAAGAAATACCTCCTGAAAGCCATTTGCATAGTGTACACACTAAAAATCTATAGACATATAGATTAATTTAAACTTTGAAATTACATAAGCACTAAACAAGCCTTGAAAAAATGCACACAAACATATTCTGGTGAAAAGCTACATTGTGATCCTTCCTGTATGAATTATAGCACATGTACAATAACTGCCATGCATTCTGCAGGGAATGTGAGAATGTAGGCACCTATTCAGATTGGAGGCCATAAAAAAGGAACTTCTAATAACAAATGGATCCTAACATTTTTTGAAATAACTGAAATAAGAAAGGGACCAGAGGGAGTGAATTGCATAAGGAGTGGAAAATCCTGAACCCATGCTGGCCCGAAAGAAGTATCAGAAAGAAAGAGCTCCTTTAAGTAAAAAACCTCCCAAATTAGACCTTTGTCTGACCAATTCAATAAGAAAGGAACAGGGAATAGGGAAAGTCATTCAAATGTATTCATTAAGTTGGCAGAGAAATGCTTATTAAAGAAACTCTCATCTTGATTCCTTTTTTGGGGAGGAGGAAAAGAAGAAGGAAGGGAAAGATTTTTTTTATTATTTAACATTAATGGTTCAGAGGCATTCTTCCTATTATTCCTTCTATTTTGACTTGCTGCATTTGAAAAATATGTTGTCTTTTAAATAGATTTATTCCTTTCAACAGCATCTGACATCTTTTGTCAGAAGTTCCTTCATTTTTCCAGTTTATTTCTTAACATGTATTTGTAGAAGTGGCTTCCACTGTATTAATTGATGTGTTTGTGTCTGTTCAGAGCAAATGCATTCTCCTCACAGGGATTTTAACAGGCATTTGTTTAAGTGCGTTTTGCTTTTCTGTGTCTATTTCTGCTTGTTTTTCTGGTAGAGAAGGAGACATTACTAACATGCAGCCAGCATAATGAGTCCCATTAACTCCCAGTTCAGTTTGCTTTTTGACCACCTCTCTTTTAATGACTGTACTTTTCCTGACTGCAAAGTTTGGGGAATAGGAAGACTGTTCGCTCTGCTGGATTTTAATACATGTTTACATCCTTCTTTGCAGAACAGCACCACCTCTCAATTAATGTTACTCTTAGCCTTAAAAAAGCAATTGGTAATAAATAAATGCGAGCATGTTTTGGGAAAGTGTGGTGCGAACCAGATTTTTCACAAAGGCTGCTAAGAAATTTTAGGAGCAGCATTTGTGCTCTAATATTTTAAAGCTTTTTCATTGATCTCCTGTTAAATGAGAAGCAAGAATTAACCTCAGTGACAGTGCTAGTAGCTCTGCAGTCTATTTTGGCCTGTTCTTTAAGTAAAAAGAGCAACCTAGATGAGAATTTTGTGCTTCACTGGATATTGAAAGATGAGGCAATAAACTGCTAAACTTGAGTAATCACACACTCCCAGAGGAATGCTTCAAATGGGGTTGGTCAAAAACCTTGAAATTCTAGCCTTCTGCACACTGCCTGGGCTTTAACATTTGATGAGAGTCATTATAGTGGGGGACTGAATACAAGTGTCTTCTGATTACAGACCTTCCATTAAAAGTTCCCACCAGTGTGCCTTTCCATAGAGAAGCGTCAATGGGATTAAAATCTCAATTCACCCCAGTCAATTCTCCAGTAACACGATTTCATTAGAGGCAGGCAGGGAGGAAAATGGACTAGAAAGCACTGAAACAGCTGGTGTATAAATTATAAAGTGTACTTTCTACTAAGTGAACACACCTTCCGCTCAGCCACATTACTAATTAATGTGTAGGGTAGCCGATTTTATGTAAATTGTATTCTTCCTCTCTCCTGTGCTTTGGTTAACAACAGGTTCTTCTAAATCTTGGAAAAAGAAAGATTATGCAAAGCTATCATCATATGAAAATAACGTATTAACATACTGCCTGTGAACTGTGTCCAATCAGTTCCTTTTCACTGGCGTGTGTACAAAACAATTAAAATCAAATTTATATTGCACTTCTTTAATATATTCTGGTATTAATATAATCAACGAACAAGTGTTAAAAAGTCTTACAGGCCTATTCTGCTTTAAAATGATATGTTTGTTCTCAGGGTTAGTGGATATTTTCAGCTTCTCCAAAAGGGCACTAAAATGAAAAGTTCTCGGCGTACAAATGCAACTCTGGCAGGTTCATGTGGAGCCTTTCTTATTCCAGAATTCCAGCCTCTCTCAGCCTGTTGTGTTCATGTTTATAGCTGGTGTCTTTACTCCTGGTCTTTGTCAGCTGTTCCCCATGTTACCTGCAACATATTGTTTTTTAATTATTGGGTGTTGCTGAATAACAGTTCATAAAGTTTATGAGAGCCCTGGATTGTCTGGATGACCTGCGGGCTGGTTGTGGTACCAGCTGTTCCTGTGTCAGACAGACACACACACCCAGGATCTGCCTGCCAAGGACCAGGACTTCACCTGGAGCCTGAAGGATGGCTCACATGCCACCAGCACATCCTTATTTTCCATGTTTCATGCTCTGAGGTTTTCCCTGTCTGTTCTCCTTCCTGCCTTTGGTGTACTCTCATGTGACACGTGGCAGGGAGAACCGAGATACTCTGTCACTGCTCTCAGTGCTAGAAGATCTCAGAAACAAAAAAAACCTCGTGTGAATAAAACAGTTTTGTCATTCACAGGGGTGGAATGTCTACCAAGAAGTTATTTATTCCGGCCTTAACAATATCTGCATCTCCCCAGGAACAGAGCCTTGTCGAGCCCCTCCGCCAACAGGCACTCCACACTTCATCAGGCAGTTTTTCTCAGGGATTCTGAGAAAATTCTCAGGGATTCTGAGAAGATTCAAACAGAACTTTGCTGTCTCTTAACACCTCTAGCTGCAGGTAAGCCTGTTTCTTGTCCTACACTCTGGGGATAAAGAAGAGATTACTCTCTTCTTTGAATTTGCCTTTTACTTATTTTGAGAACCTATCCTCCCTCAGACACATATACAGAGACTAATGCTAGTGCCCAGCCAAGATGATTCTCGAAACCATGATCATGAAGCTGGAAATTATTGGTTTTCCCCTCCCCTGGCAGTGCTGAACCTGCCTACAAAGACACATCCCTCTGAGGAGACCAAAAGAGAATGTATTTCCTAGGAGAAATAACTGAGATCCTCATACCACTTCTGAGCCTTTTTCTAAAGCAAAACTGCTTCTTATGGCAAGAGGCAAACTAAGCTGAAAACATAAGCTCACTTCAGTTTGGACCAGAGGATAGTAACAAACCATGGAGGAAAGGTCAGTGTCTTCCCATTAAGTGGTCCCGTGTCATCCTTATTTATGATTGCCTAACAATTAATTTAACCAGATAAAAAAGTGATTGGCCTAATTCCATTTTGAAATTGCAGATTTGAATTCTTGGAAGCATAAATGGTTGTGCCTTTACATTATCAAAAATGGCTTTAGACTCGAACTGTTTCTTTTTCTCTTCAGCTCTTTTCATCAAGGCTACAAAATGAAGGTGGGTGAGGAATGCGGAAGAGAAGGAAAAAATACTAGGATTCATTGCCAAGTACTTTCTTTTTGTCCTTCATTTCCTACCAGCTGATTTGGAATGGAACCAAGCTGAGTAGATGACTGACAGAGTACCTCACACTAAACCCTTGGTCAGACCTGCTGCACCATTTTCCTCCTTGATGGTGTGGGTGGCATAAAAGGCATCAGCAGGCTGGCCCTCAGCCTTGAGGCACAGGGCAGCATCATCTGCAGCTCTCTGTAGGGATAGAACAGGAGTGGAGGAGGTGCACATCCCACCCTTGGTCACAGCATTGGAAGCCCAGGAAGCGTCAGTGGGAACTGAACGGAGCCAGGAAGGTCTGAGCAGAGACACAGATCACAGCCCTCACCTTCCCTGGCTGCTCAGCACTCCAGGTCAATGCTGTCTCTCCCACTCCCTCCGGCTGTAAGTCACTGTCAGATCCTTCCCCACCGGCTGAGGGACAGTATGGTGGCACTCTCCAAGCCTGCCAGGACCTGTGGTGCCATTACTACTCACAAAGGAAAGAGGGACAGACACAGAGCTCTGGTACCCAGGTTTGCTGTCCCACTTACAGCACCAGGAAAAGATGCTCTGTTGCTCCTTCAGAAATACTTTGCTGATGAACTATTTCCAGATAAGATAAACAAATAAATCTCAGGAGCCTCTGAAGGTGATCCTCCAGAAATGGCTTAACAGGGCTTAACAATGGCTTGCCTGGCCATTTGCTGGTTTGCTCTTTTTGGAAGGAACAAATGTATGAAAAGATAAGTTGTAATTACTGTTTTCCAGGCAGCTCAAAATAAAGCCAGAACAGAGAAAAGAAGCTTCTCTTTCTTTGGGCGGTGTTAGGTTGAAAGCTGATGAGTGGGTTCCTCAGTGATTTGGGGGTTGCACATCTTCAGTCAGAGAGATTCTCACATTCCTGCAATTTTTAAATGGGCTTTTTTTTAATGTTGCTGTATTATTTGTACCAGTGTTTGCTGTATTCATGGGAAATTATCCTATTTTTCTTCAGTGGATACTGCACAAGACTCAAAATGAGAAACACATCCATAAAGTTAGTTAGCGTTCAATGTGTAATTTTTTTTTGTGATAAGGAAAATGAAAAAGATAGTTGTAGTTGAATTTTAATTACATTTATTGAATATACACATTGTCTAAGATCTAGAATATCTCTAGCATGATGGAAGACAGCAAAAGAATGGGATTAGAGCAGAAGAAGAAGAGATCTCAGGCCTAAATAATGATACAGAGAGGATAACCAATCTGAAATGGTTTAAATTGTGCAGCTTTAGGGGATGTTTAGTTTCTTAGCACAAATTGCACAAATTTAATTTCTGCATGCATTCCCACAATTATTTTTGTTTGGAAGTAACTGTGAAATTGAGTCTTTTGCTTCTGCTGATATTAGGTCACTTCTGAAAACAAAGTGTATCTCAGAGAACAGCAATATTATTATTATTCAAAGGCTGCGTGCTTGGGCAATTATGCAAACACTGTCCTCCTGTCAGTCAGTACAAACCCTTCCTAAAATACCTGGAACCCTTGAATTAATTAAACTTCCCATCACCTCTGAATGCCACCATGCAAAGGGTTCACCTCCTCCCCAAACCCACTCCAAAATTCCCCTCCCAGGTCATTTTATCATGCAGTTGTCCAGCTGAATGTTGTTCTGCAGTGAACATTCTTGCTCCTCTAATCACTGAGTACAAGTTTGTCTATGTACAGCTCTGCAGACTCTGTATGCTCTTTTAGCAAAAGTCAACTTGGTGACTCACGTGTTGCAAAAAGTGTGGAATCCATTGAAAGCAGCATTGCTTCCCTGAAGGAAATAAGTTTTTGTGGCCTAACCTCAGAGACAGCAGAGGCTGATGTCCCCTTTGCATCATGGCTGGAAGTTTAGGAGCACAGTTCATATGAAAACAGCTGGAGAAAAAAATGCCTGGTGGGAGAAAACCCCCAAAACAACATACAAAGTGTAATGATACAGAATGTAACAAGACATTTTTCTTTCTTTTTACTCCTTAAGTAGTCTTAATGGGAAGAAATGGTTTCTCTTTTCAGATCTGTGTATTACTGCAGAAATATCCCACTGGAAAAAGGCTGCATAAATTCTGGCCACCGTGTAAATCCCACACTGAAGACTCACTTGGGAAGAAGAAAAGACACAAAATGTTGTGCTGGCTCTGTAAGTGAAGGTAAGTGTTGTCCTACATAAACAGTAAGGACAGCAAAGCTAAAATGGTGCCCAAATCCTGTTTCAGGACCAAACCATTGTTATGTCAGCCAAAGCCTTTGGGATTTTTATGAAGGTGGAGACTGTTTCTCCCTTTGTCTATTCTTACTCCTTGGTAAACAGGCATGTATAAAACCAGACCTATATAAAAAGGACGGCATTCACATCCTGTGTTTTGTGCCCCCCCCACCTGGCTACACCCTGTGTGTGTGGCACTCAAAAGGGCAAGTGTGTCCCACAGGGAGGAGGAATATTCAGCCTTCCACAAATGGCTTTGAACCAGCTGCACATCACAAAACCACCCTGCAGAGCCCCTGGGCCTGGGTACTCTTGCTGGGACAAGCTCATCCATGACTGTATGGGGAGCTGCTTAATTGAGGCTCATTACTTCCATTTCCTACTGACACCGCGCACCCCGCGAGGCAAGCCAGGGGCAGGGGGTGGAACAGCTGCTGCTGCTCGTGGGGAAGAGGGAGAGGATGAGGGATAACATGCCCTCGCCCAGCCCTGCTGTCTCTGTGGCTGGCACAGCCTGTGAGGAGGAGCAAGGTGCTAATGTGACACCCTCAGACAGGGGCACGCACCTGCCCAGGCCACCACAGGCCTTTGGTGCACTCCTGACAAACTGCCCCCAGCAGGTGTTTCCTTCACCCCTTTGGGATGCCTGCCAATCTGTTTGTTTTGTCCTTTTTTTGGGAAGGTTGATGCTTGGAAGAACCTCAGCTAAAACTCCCAAAGAGGAGAACTTCCCTATTTTAGCAGGTAACATCATCCATCTATTTTTTCCTATTCAGGTTGTGTAACCTGCCTCTCCAAGGTCAGACAAGCATCCTTGCAAAGCCTCTAGCTCAGATTCTGTTTCTTCAGGCACACAAGCTCACAGGTAGACACAGACCTCCTGTTCATTCCTGCTCCTGTGGATGTCCTGAATCCCTGCTGAGAGCCTTGTTCCTATTTCTTTACAGACATTCTTCCAGTTCTTTGCTGATGTAGTATCCTCAGTTTTCGTTATTAAAGACCCATTATGGGCTTTGGCTCCCACAGGTAAATATGCAGTATATTCCACTTTATGTCAACTTTTCCTGAGCTTCCACAAAAGCTGTTAAAGGAATTAATCACCTTTTGATTTCCATGGGACAGTGGAAAACCTGTGAGAGAGAACTTAGGCAATGATATCTGTTATTATCACCCTTCTGAAACTCACCACTGCTGAGTGAAAATGAGCTTTGTGAAGGTAATCAATCACTGGCCACCACATGGGCTCCCTCAGTATAACGTTAAGGGTAAAACTCATCACTTTGAACAGCATCAACGCAGCCTTGTGTAACACCAATTCTCACTCACCCACTTCTGTAGAGGAGATGAAAGAGGGATCTGTTTACTCAAGATGCTCTGGCTTTGTGTTTCACCACTTCCAGTGCAAGTAATGACTTGCTGGACAGCCGCTGGACTGGCAAGGGCTTTCTGTGCTGCAAGGTGGCATGAGGCCATGGTAGCTCTGCACGTTGACTGGGAAGTCAGATAAATTACAACTGCCAGCATCAAAACTGTAAAAATTATAAAAATAAATACCGTGGCATTACAGAGAGTGCCTTCCTTTGCAGCTGCTGTTAGGCAACATGCTGTCAGTTCATAGAATAAGAAATTATTTCAGAACATATTGCATTATGCCAGAATGTTGTTTCACCCCCCAAAAAACCCCTCCATGAGTGTCCCCAGAGGATGTTTTAGGTGAGGGATAAACTCAGAGAGATGGTGGTATCCATTGTGTTAGACTCTGCACATTAAACATTTGGCAGCCCAGAGGTGAAAGGTGTGAAAGGACCATGTTTGTGGGCAGAGAAGGTTTTTGGTTTGGCAGCACCTGGGAGCAGAGCTAAGCTGGTTCAAGGCATTTCATGCTGTGTTTGTCTTCTCTGCTTGTGTAACTGCAAAGATGCCCAGGTGATTTCCATGGCACAGGCTTTGCAGGCATGCAGTTGCTGCATCCTGTCACTGGAGACTAAGAAGCAGTGGCAGGTCATCACAGAGAGAATTAGCTCATGTATTTTGACAGGTGAAGTTAAATAAAATGAAATAATTTGACAGGAAGTGAAGCAAAAATTCAACAAAGGAATAGACTTTCATGAATATCAGGTTATCAAATGGGGGGAAAATGAGGCTGGAAAATGTATATACAAATAAATAAATATAGATTTTTTTCATAAATCTGTTTCAACCTCGGCAGTTTGACTAGCTCAGAGTTCCCTGTCTCTTGGCCTGTTAGGGTAAGGCAGTGCTGCCATCACAGTAAGTGCTTTCACTTCCAAACACACAGTAAAGGGAATGCAGGATCTCTTGCCAAAATTTCTTTCAAAACTGAGTGTGAAGTAACAAAGTAAGAAAGTCCACTTGAGTTTGGAGAGAGTCTAAAATAGGAGCTCTAGGAATTCCAAGCTGCTCTATTAGTCTCATTTCAGGCCCATGGGCTGCACAGGTTTGTGGCCAAGTAACTGTTGATTGTGGCTGCTATTCCCACAGGGAAGAAAGAGAAACGCTATATGGGGCACAAAAGCAACGATGGATTTCTGACAATATAGTCTTTTCCACTGTGATCACAGGCAGCTTTGTGCTCTAGGGAAACAAGGACAACTTTGCCACTGGTATTATCAAGTGCCTAGGACTGTCTTCTTAGTGTGCTGCTGGTGAAAAACAGACATGCAGGGGAGAAAATGCATCCAAAATTACAGCAAACAAATGTATTAGAAGAGGAAAAAAATTATAAATGACACAGGTGGCACGGAAAGCAACAGTGGTGTTTTCTCAGTAAAGATTTTGAGGACATAAAATGGAAAGAGGCAGCACAGCTGCACAGGGCACAGCAGCGAGCCCAGCCTGCTTCTGAGGACCACTGTAGTGATGCTCGGAAACAGCACACGGATGTGTGGCCCTACCCAGCCTGATCAGGGTGTGCCAGCCTGCCAGCCTGCAGCCAAACATGCTGCCTTTTAGTGGTACACGTCCCCTGGCTGCACACAGCAGGCACGGGCCATCTGTGAGGAGCAGGATCCCCTCCTGTGCCGGGACCCGCCGGACACGCGCTGGCACAGAGTCAGCCCCAGGGCCACAGGGTGATGGCACAGGGGCCACTGGGGGATGTGGCTGGCATGGCCTGATACCCAGAGCCCTGGGAGGGGCCTGGAGAAGCACAGTCCCCTGTGCCATGGCACTGAGATGTGCAGGGGACAGGCTCTCCAGGATGAGAGCAGGTGGGAAGGGCACGTGTCACCCAGGCAGCTGAGCAGATCGTGGGAAAATGAAGAGACAGTTTATTGTTGCGTGTGTTTAGACAGGTAAAAGTGTGGTTTGGAGACCTAAGCATAGGTCTCCAAATATATAATATTCATAGGTTTGTTTTCTTTAAGAGAATGTTTATTTTAATCTGTTTTGTTCTGAAGATATTGTGTGTTTAAGCACTTTGTTGTTATTCCTGCTGTTTAGACTTCGTTATGGACGCGTAGGAAAAATCTGCTAGTTATCTACTTTACTTGGATGAATTGTTATCTGATGCTAACATGAAATGTAGGCAGAGTCCTGCAGGAGTCATCCTTTGCCCTAAGTGTGCAGTCTTATTAATCACTTTAAAATGTTTCATGGCTCTCAGAGTTGTCGATCTCTCTCAAACCTGAACCAAGTGTGAAGCAACAAGGTAAGAAGGTGCACTTGATTTTAGAGACTCTAAAATAAGGGCTCTAGGAATGGCAAGCTGCTCCATCACTCTCATTTCAGGCCTGTGGACTCCACAGGTTGTGGCTAAGAAACTGCCAAAATCCAACAGTTGACTAAATTTA
This sequence comes from Ammospiza nelsoni, assembly GCF_027579445.1. NCBI lineage: Eukaryota > Metazoa > Chordata > Aves > Passeriformes > Passerellidae > Ammospiza > Ammospiza nelsoni. The sequence continues at coordinate 14,070,539 of NC_080638.1, forward strand.
TACCTGTGTGTGTTATCAAATTTCAGCTATTGCTGGCCAGATTGTGTAGGAATGCAGAGATGGGAAAGGGGGTAATTCTGTCAGCCAGGGTAAACTAACAGCAGACATGATTTTAAAAATAACATCACCATGGAATTTGCCTGACACAAGCCTCAGTCCCACCCTGATGCAGAAACACTACATAGCTTCAGGGAAGTGAACACCCAACTGCCCTGAAACCTGTTCAGCATGAAAGGACTTTGCTCTTCTTCCCTTCACTAGTAGACATTTTTAAAAAGGACAATCACCAGATAAAATATTACAAAAATAACCACTTTCAGGATCTGTTGTCACAGTTTGATTCAGCTGTGAGGGAAGTACCCTTGGTATTATTTCTGTGTTCAAATTCTTGAGACATTTATCAGACATATTGATGTGGAATGCTTATGAGTCAGGTAGAAGATCCTACTTAGCCTCAAATTTCAGGCCAACGGTTTTTGCAAACTTATTGAAATCCAGCCAGGCCAGGCCTAGTTCCTGACAAGGATCTATCCAGATATTACCTCAATTCATGGATTGGTAACCTACAAAAGCAAAAAGCATAGGAATTTCAGATTTAACCTAACTTCTGCTCTGTCATTTAAGGATCATTTTGCACTGTGTCCATGCATTTGAGCAGAAAATTAATGGTTAACTTTGCAGCTACTCTTGTAAATAGACCTTTAGAGACTTTTCCCCATCACCAGCAGAGCTATTCAGCCAGAAGCAAGGCAGATTTCACACCAATTCTTGCCTAGGACTGCTGGGACCTCCAGCTGAGATCTGCTGGAGGGTGCTGGCTTAATTATAAAGTATCTCCCCTACAGCTGCAGAACACTAATCCTGATTCACCAGAATCCAGCCCCTTTGTCTGATTATAAAACTAGCTTTTGAAACTTTTGGAATCAATCTAAGCCATGCAATGGTTATAGAGCAGTCATGGGATACATTGCATGCTCTTAAGGTGCCTAGCCAGGACACCTACTCTTTCTGACACATTCTACAAGCCAAGGTCACAGTGGCTTCAGTGTAACTCTATAGTGATATTTCAGCAGAACATGAGGTCTTATCATGTGCATTTTGTCAATCAGGAAGTGATTTTTCTTCCAAGGGAACAACTTTGTGTGGCAGCAGTCTCCTGGGACACTCCTCCCAGCAGAACCATGTCACCACAGGTGCACTTCTGTGCCTCGATGCCCTGATCAGTTCCTTTTCTGGAACTGAAGCTCCTCCTCAGTCAGTGGCTGCTGGGCAGGCTGGGCTGGCCCCTGGTGAAGGGTGGAAGGCAGGTTGTGCTCTGTGCTAGCCAGGAGCCAGCTCTCCCTTCCCCAGCAGTGAAATAGAGCCCGACTCTCACTCAGCCATCACCTGCAGGCATTCCGGTTTTGTAGGAATTGTAAGGGCTGTGGCCCTGAAAGTGTACTTCAGCATTTGGGAAAGACTTAAAGCTAAATTAGGCAGAGCACAGTGAAAGGATTTCGTTTTTCCAGAAATTCCTGTGACTTTTGTAACATTTCTACCTTTACTCCTTAGACCAAAATAGCTTTTTTTAAGTTGAGGAACTGCTTGAAGGTTGAATGTGACTGAAAAAAAGAACATTCTTTTTTTCCAGAAGCTTTTCAGGACTTTTCCTTGGTCTGTACAGTAAGTATTTAAAAAATCATTGAAATATATTTTTTGTTTAATGTGCTACAGATTTGTCACAAGCCTAATTAAAATCTGAAGCCACTGCTTTTATATTATTTATAAAACTTGTTAGAACGCAGTATCATAAATGAAACTGATTTGATCTTAAAGCTCTACAGATCAAGCCCAGGGCAATGGGGCCCTGATTTATTTGGAAATTTTAAATGAAAACAGAGGATATGTATTTATTATTTTAAAAAATAATTCTAGCTTTCCCATAATCTTAGGCCATTAAAAAAGGAGAATGAATTTTGGTATGCAAGTAGCAGATAGTGTTTTGAAAACTACTCTGGTGTTATATTAAAAGCTTAAAATCCGTTCACCAGAATTGCTCACATTATAATTTTCAAACTTATGAAAGTTACAAGAAACTTCAACCCAAGTTAGGAGAACCCTCTTTTGGAAACCTAAGGCCTGGCTTGTATTTGTGTAAAAACCCTTTCAAGCACCCTGTAATAGAAAGTGTTTTAAAGTTTGTCTAGTACAACCACGAGGTTGATAGCTTCTCTCCACTCATCTGCATTTAGGGATGACTGTGGTTTTAATGAAACAGAATATTCCAAATACTAATGGATCTTAAATTGCTTATTCTTACCAAGAGGTACTCCAAATAGCACATTTACCTCAAGTATGTGATATAAAGTGATGAGTTAATTCATGTACTTGTGTCAATTGCTTCAAGATACTGAGAATTAGCTGCATTAGTGATATGCTGCTTTTTTTTTTTCTCCTCGTGCTTTACATATGAACAGGAAAGTGCATAGGAATGCAGATCAATTTAAGCTGTGCTGTGCAAAGAGGGGAGAAATCTGGTGATGGTCCTACAAATGTCACTGACAAGGTGAGTAAATTCTTTCTTTTTTCATTTTCTTGCTATTCCT